>NC_056747.1:740324619-740427119 GCF_019279795.1 Protopterus annectens | reverse complement strand
CTCCATCATGGAGGCATAGCTATCTGATGCACAGCTGCTCCTTAACCCCAAAATCGAAACTGAACCTGTTTACCCAAAACATTCAACTGACTACAGAAATAATATCAAAATCACTTCTAGCAACACCAACATAGATCCAGTAAGTCAAACTAAACTTCTAGGAGTCACTCGTAACATAGTCTTAAAATTTGCTCACCATATAAAGCAAGCAGTAAAAAACACTCACCAAAAGCTATGTGCACTATAGAGTCAAATAATATCTCTCAGATAATACAGAAAAAGTGTTGCTGACTATCTTCTCATCCCTGCAATACTTTATAAGGTCCCCATCTTGATTTAACTATAATCCATTCAACTCTTGAAACAGTACTATATTAAGGTGGCAAAATTTGCGGTCAGACATCATCATAGGACCACTGGTCCAAAAAAAAAAATTCAGTGTCTTGACCTAATGCATTACGTTAACACTTTCCCAAATAGTCACTTCCCACAAACTTGTTTCTTGTCCAGACAAATTCCCTAGTTTGAAAAATATTCTCCAGCTTTATAACCCAAGTAGACAGCTGAAGTCCACTGTCAAAATGTTGTATGTTACAAAAACTAGCAACTCAGGTGGTGACTGATTTGCACTTTTCTTTCCTGGCTAAAATTATGAAGTCCCATCCTCCCACTGTAAGAAACGGTAAGCACCAACTCTTCTAAAGTGCAACAAGAGAACTCTTTGATACCAGGCTTAGTACATTCACAAGTCCTGAATGCTAAATGTCTTGCCCCTTATTTTCTCCCATTCTTTTTAAGCACTGTATCCTTAGCTGTTGGTCCAAAATCTCTTCTTTGCACTCCCCCTCTCATCTTTCTTCCTTCTACCTATCCTAAAACATTCTGTCTCACCTCTTAATACTAATTTTGCTCTTCCTCCTTTTCTCTCCTCTACATAGTTCGTTTCCAAATATGTTTCGGAGCTGTTTATGTTGTGCTGCTATTAATTAATGATACTCTGTTTAAATGTTGTGTATTTTTGTTTATTACTTCTATACCTCGGTTTACTGTGTTCTTTATGTAATGTTATAATTTTCCCTGAGCTTTTCTCTCCTGGTCTCTGCTGAAAAGGGGTAGTTTTCTGCCTAGCTGGACTGGCCCAGTTAATAAATTCAGTAAATGAAGTGTAGACACCTAAGGCACACACAAGTGTTTCCCCTTTACTGGAATGGTCGCAGTGTGTGCAACTGTAGCAGACAGAAGAAGATATCCCAGGAGGTAAAATGAAGGACAGCAAAAACAATTTATTGTTGCTTTGTGGAATCAGCTGACATGCACAGGACGACTATGTGGTAAGGGATAGGGATGACTCCTAGTGGACTGTGGAAGGGGACACTGCTCAACTTTATGTAGAAACTTTTTTCTTTCCTTCACTAAGGATAGCATTCGGGTAGCAGAACTGGGATGGTGGCACACAAGGAGGAACATGGCAGGCACATTTAGTGAATGCCATGATGAGTGTGGACAGTCACGGGAGGCTAGTATTAGGTGAGAAAAGAGTCAAGTGTTAGAAAGAAACCGCTGCAGTATGGGTACTTGACGTTACAAGGCTCTGTATTCCTTCCACAAGGATTCAGTATTGCATCCACTTGTCACTGAGTAATTATGTGGGCATCTGCAGCACTCTAGAGAGTATGACAGATGATGGCACGAAGGGCAGGAGGCACAGTTACTGCCCTTACAGAGGAAGTAGAAGGTGGGGAGAGTAAATAAGTAAGGAAGAGATGGGTTTGGTTGGGTAAAATTGCACCATCTGTGGTCTTGGTTTGAAAGGGATATATGGTGCTCATGCATGCACTGCAAAGGGTTGTTTTTATAGCAAAATTTAATATGAACGCAAGTGTTTTCAGGCCTTGACATACTAGGGCTACATGATAAATAGTGGCTTAAAATAAATATATCATGGGATGTGTATTTTATGTAGTGTGCACTTTCATATTGCTTGTGGTGTAATGATTGTTGGGAGCATTTGCATTCTGTTTGGAAATTAAATATAGTGAAATTTATCAACAGTTCTGCTTCCAGTGTGTCATTTGGTAGTTATACATGGAATATCTAAGTTAAGTAACTGCTGCGTATATGTCTTAAATCTGCACAAGCACTTGGATAGCTGGACTCTGTCAGACCCTATCCTCCAAGTACTCTGAGGTCTGTTGCATCTTTGCAGTATATTTTTTAACTTTTGGTCTGTTTTAACAGTAAAGCATGTAAGACTTTTACCACAGATTGCTCTAGATTTTAGAATTATATATTTTTCTTAGCAGCTCAGAAGTTGTCTGTTTTTGGTCACAGGTGACTGTGCTATTTACTGCTGTCAAAAAATATTCTGAAATTCTAGTAGAGATGTGGGTGTTGGAGATGCACAGAATGACATGCTGAACTGATATTCTCTTAAAGAAATTGTAAACTTCTAGAACAAAAATATATTGCTATAAAAATGCAGCTTAAGCCGTCAGTGCTGTCCAGTCAGTAAACTGCTGACTTCAAACATATCTGAAGGCTTGTATTACCTCATGAGGAGTTCTGCAGCTAGAAGGGGACCACTGTGACAGCTAAAAGGCTCTTAGACCTTTTTGATTTGGAAATATGCAATTGTTTTACATTTTTTGACAGGCTTTCCCTAGAGCTAATGACGTTACAGCCAAAGTGCGAGGACGTAGAGACGGCCGAGGGGGTAGCTTTAACTGTCACTGGGGTTGCACAGGTACAGTAATTCAACAAACTCATTCTGGGAATGCATGTGTGTAACTAACCAGTAATCTGCAGTCTCCTATACAGGCAGTGAGATAAATGTTGTTGGTCTTTTGGTGTGTTTTTTATGATTAAAAAAACTTCTTGACATGAATGAGTGACTGTCTTATTAAAAGAGTAATTTATTTCAAAATGTTGACCTTTTTAAGTTTTTATTCTTGAAGCATTTTTGGCATGAAAATAGACTACATGACCTGTATACCCACTGCAGTGGCTGTTAACATTTGAGACTTCTACTGTTCTTTGTGAATGTATTTTAAAAATATTGGTTGCAAATTTCTCATAAGTGTCCATTTCTGATTTATAATCTAGCACCAAGTAGTAACATTCAACTGAGTTGGTCTTCACTTCATGCCTTCCCATTTCTGTTTGCTGGGACCCTAGTGTGTTACTTGAGTGCCTTTTGTACTTTGCTGGGAAAGGGACTGCATTGTTCAGAACTTGAATGTTTTAATCTGAAAAACTGTTTCATGTTTAAATTGGTACCACAACAATGTCTTTATAATGTATATATAATAATGAATAGGCAAATAGATTGAACTGCTGTATTTTTCATTATTCTGTTTCCCGAATTTTGTGAGAAATTAACTAATGGTGCTTGAACTTCTTTTTGTTCCACCAGCTGCTGTTTTGTTGACATTTTCAAAGCAAAGGCTCCTTTTATTTGAATTTTTCCAGACTTGTGTGTTTATTGCTCATTTTCCATGCAAGTGTAAACATTCTAAATCACTGTCAACCTTTCCTTAATTGTTCATTCTGTAGTTAATAGCTTCATGCAGATTAGTGGTTTTGTATCGCAACGTAGGTTGAGCGTTCTGTAGACTTAGGCTAAGAAGATGTTCTTCATGTTTTACTGTTGCAGTCATTACATTTGGGTAATCTGCTGGCAGGTTGCCCTCAGTCGGCCTGAATAACAAAGTCTTGGGTCCTGCGTTGGTTGCTGTCTCCTCTTCCATGACGTCAGGGGTATAAAACATGCAGCCAACGCCATTTTATTCAGTCTTTCTTGCCGCGTGGTGCCCGAAGCAGAACCAGTTCGCAAGTACCGATCGGCCGACTCCTGAAATTTTCACATTCGAGTTTCAGAACCGAAGTCTTCAACTAAAGCTAAGTACCCCGTTGGGGAAACTTTTTCTTTCTCCTTACCGATGTCAGTAAAAGTTAATAATTGCATTGCTTGTGGGAAGCAAATACCTCATAAGGATTTTCATTTGTACTGTATTCCTTGCCTAGGCCCAGATCATAACGTGCCTTGCTGTCGGTTTTGTGCTAGATTTAACCAACGCACTATTAAGCATGTGTATATTTTTGCTTCAGAATATTTTGTATCCAGATTTAATTATCCCGAAATGTCGTCGGTTAGCAATCAGACTACCGGAGTTCACAAAAAAACGCAAAGAAAAAGACAGAGACAGACCGTTGAGGTCCAAAACCGATGACTAAGCTTCTCCTAAGCCAGTCGCTGGGTCGCCGGTACTCAGTGAGGCGCTTTTGCAGCCCCTGATACCCGCTACTTTTGAGTCACAGGCCTCTACCGAGACCCATGCGGAGTCCAGTATGCCGCGAGATTCTCAGAGAATTGAACCCATGGATGTCTCTCCCTTGGATGGGTCCGGAGCCGCTGAGCTGGCACCGGCTTCTGAGGGTGTTTTCAGGCCTCAGCGCCAGCTTCAAAAACAAGATCAAAAACATCTTCCAAGTCTAAAAAAACGACGCATGAGCCACGTGCTCAGGCCCCTATGCCTAAAAAACAGATGATCAAAATGGCTGAGGACTTAATTACCTTGATCAGGGGTCCACCCCCCCCTCCCCCCCCCCCTTGCTAAGAGGCCTAGGCAAGACACTGATTATGAATCTTCAGATCAGGTTTCTATTTCTTCTGATTCCTCTTCTGATCAGGAATTTTCTATTCCACCCTATGAGGATTCAGATGCAGAAGAATCCATCCCATCTGCATCTCCTCCTGAGGATTATTCTTTTGGAGAAACCTTGCATACTTTAAGGGAGCATTTTCATTGGGAGAGTCAGGATTTCCCTGAATCAAAAAAGAGGCTTAGGGATTTCCTCCTTCTTCCTCAGCATAGGCCTTTGGCAATACCTCCTGTATTAGACATTGTTGATGATAATGTTTTCGGAATCAAGCATGGCTCCTGATTCCCTACCTCCGGCTCCTAGTAAGCCAGACAGATATTGCAGGGTTCCTGACAAACAAATTTCTATTCAAAAATCCTGCTGCTGATCCTGAGACTATCTCACAGGGTCCCAAAGGTGTAAAGGCCTCTACAGCCAAAAATACTACCCCCTCTGATAGAGATTCCCAGGTGCTGGATAGATGGGGAAAGAAGGTTTATACGTCTGCAACCTTGGCAATTAGGGCCTTAAACTGCCAGTTTCATATGCTTAAATATCAACAGCATGTTATGAGCTTATTGAAACAGAAAATTACGTTGATTTCTGATTCTGTGGAAAATAAAGAATTACAGGAATTATTGCATGCAGCAGAACAGGTTGGAAAGCATACTTTGCAATGTGGTTTTGATTCCTTGGAGGCCTCATGCAGGGCCGCAGTTACTGGATCTGTGATTAGAAGGCATGCCTGGCTCAAGGAGCAAAATCTGCTTGATCATGTTAAAGCTAAATTGTTGGAAGCCCCTTTACAGCATGATACTCTGTTTGGTAATAAGGCAGAAGAGGTTTTAAAGAAAATGGAAGACGAAGCTAAATCTATGCAAACTGTAAAAGATTTCTTACTAGTGCAGCCATCCAGGTTCAGTAGGCACTGGCCTACTAAAAATTGGTCCTTCCTATGTCCTCTCAAGGCAAATCCAGGCACTCAAAAGGCTCTAGATACCAATCACAGGGTTCTTACAGGTCAAAGCAATGGGGTGCCTCCACCTCCAAATCTGGAGGAAACAAAGCACAACCCTACAGTAAGCAGTCTCAATGACTTCCCTCTACCTTCACCAAGCACTTATCTTTTGGCAGCCCCCTTAGAGGGAAAATTAGCACTTCATGCTCAAAATTGGCAGTTAATTACCCAGGACAAGTGGTTATTAAATATAGTATCCTAGGGGTACAGATTTCATTTTCACCAGATCTGCCACAAAATCAATGGGCAGAGGCTCAGAAACAAGTTATGTCCCTCGTGGATATGAGGGCTATTCAACCAGTACCAGAACAGGAAAAAGGACAAGGGTTTTATTCAAGACTTTTCCTGGTACCCAGAAAAGACCATGCCTGGCATCCTGGCATATGGAGACCAAAACAAATGCATCTGCATATCAACCAGAAAGAGATGCTAGCTGTTCAGAATGCTCTGACAGACTTCAAGGACTTACTTCATCCAGGAAAACTATTGATAAAGGTGGACAACACCACGGTTATGTGGTACATAAACAAGCAGGGGGGTACACATTCCTACCCCCTTTGCAGACTAGCCATGGCATTGTGGAACACAGCTTTGACTTACCAAGTACACCTTCAAGCTCAATTCCTGTCAGGAAAACAAAATACTCTGGCAGACGACCTAAGCAGAAATCCTATGGACGTGCACGAGTAGAAACTGGATCCACAAATCTTCAGCATGGTAACACAGAAATGGGAGAACCTAGACATAGATCTATTTTCCTCTCCCCAGAATTATCAACTGGACAAATTCTGCACAAGGACTTATCACAGAAAAGCATGAAAAGTGGATGCCTTATCCTTCAGTTGGAAAAACCTATCAGTCTATGCATTTCCCCTTCTACCTCTTCTCTCCAAGGTCTTACTAAAGGTCTCAACTCCCTCCTTGGTACTTGCCTCAAATACCTCATCTACTGTCTCAACAATCAAATTCTGCACACTCAGCTCCAAACTTTGAACCTTGCAGCATGGCTGATCATTTAATTATTTAAACAACACCTCTCCGTAAATCTGTGATGGATGTCATTTTGGAAGCCAGAAGGCCTAGTACTAGAAAATCTTATGCTGATAAATGGAAGAGATGTTCATTGTGTTACCCTGCTGCAGTCATCACACTTGGGTTATCCTGTCGTCAGGCTGTCCCGCAATCGGCCGGATTTCCAAAGTCTTGGTCCGACGTCTGTTGCTGTCGCCTCATCCCTGACGTCAGTGCGCCAGGGGTACATATATTGCAACCGATGCCATTTTCTTCAGTCTTTCTTGCCGCGCGGTGCCCGAAGCAGATGCAGTTCGCAAGTGCCGGTCGGCCGACTCCTGAGATTTTCGAATTCGAATTTCAGACCGAAGTCTTCTATAAAGCTAAGTACCCCGTTGGGGAAACTTTTCTTGACTCAGACCAATGTCAGAAAAAGTTAACAATTGTATTTCTTGTGGGAAGCAAATACCTCATAAGGATTTTCATTCTTATTGCATACCTTGCCTAGGCCCTGATCACGACGTCACTTCTTGTCGTTTTTGTACTAGATTTAATAAACGTACTATTAAAAGACGATTTATTTCGCACAACACTTTTTTGGTAGAAAATTTAACTATAACATGCCGTTGGAGCTTCCGACTACCGGCGTACACAAAAAGCGCAGGGACAAGGACCGACAGCCCAGGCCTAAGCCCGATTCCGAGGCCTCGGTTGATCCGGTCTCCAGTTCTCCGGTTATCAGTGAGGCTCCGACGCAGCCTCTGACTACCGCAGTTCTGGAACCCGAGACCGCTACAGATATTTTGTCAGACTGTACTAGGCCGACGCAGCCTTTTACTTCAGGCCCTATCGACGATTTACCTTCCAAGGACGTCGGTACTTCTGAAACGCTATCGGTTTCTGAAGGCGTTTTCAGACCAACGACTCTTACAGTCAAAACGTTTTCCAAGTCGAAGACTCCTTCTAAATCGAAAAAGGCTTCACTTCAGTCTCCTGTTCAAGGCCCTATGCCTAAGAAACAGATGCTCAAAATGGCAGAAGATTTAATTTCTCTTATCAGGGGTTTACAGCCTCCTCCTGAAAAAAAAAGGCCTAGACAAGAGGAAGATTCTGCTTCCTCTGAACAACTGCCTATTTCTTCGGATTCCTCTGAGGACCAAGACTATTCCTTCTCTCCTTATGAAGATTCTGATGCTGAGGAATCTATTCCCTCATCTTCCCCTCCAAAAGATTACTATTTTGGGGAAACTTTACACACTGAGGGAACATTTTCACTGGGAAGGTCAGGATTACTCTGATTCCAAGAAAAGGCTGAGAGAGTTTCTTTTACTCCCCCAACACAGACCTCTAGCCATCCCTCCTGTTTTGGACATTGTGGATGATGTCTACTTAGAATCCAGTTTCAACCCTGACTCTCTACCTCCTGCCCCGACCAAGCCTGACAGATATTACAGAGTACCTGATTCCCACAAATTTCTTTACAAAAACCCAGTAGCTGACCCAGAGACTATCTCCCAGGGTCCCAAGGGGGCTAAGGCTTCCATGGCTAAAAATCCAGTACCTTCTGAAAGGGATTCAAGAGCACTAGACAGATGGGGGAAAAAGGTTTACACCTCAGCCACTTTAGCTATGAGAGCACTAAACTGTCAATTTCATATGCTTAAGTATCAGCAATTTCTGATCTCTCAGTTAAAACAAAAGATAACCACCTTACCTCAACAATCTGAAATGAAAGAAGTACAGGATTTGTTGCACGCCACCGAGCAGGTGGGCAAACATACCTTACAATGTGGGTTTGATTCTTTAGAGGCCTCCTGCAGAGCAGCTGTCACTGGATCAGTTGTACGTAGGCATGCCTGGTTAAAAGAACAAAGTCTGCCTGATCATGTTAAAGCAAAACTATTAGATGCTCCCTTACAGCAGGATGTTCTTTTTGGTGTTAAAGCAGAAGAAGTTGTAAAGAAAATGGAAGATAAGGTGAAATCAATGCAGACAGTCAAAGATTTTTTACAAGTACAACCCCCTCGCTTCAGCAGAAACTGGCCAACAAAAAATTGGTCCTTTCCAACCACTGACAGGCCTCAGAGGGGTAAATACAGGTGCCCAAGGGGCAGAGGACAACCACAAGCTCAGTATATGCCTCGCCAATGGGGCACTCCAACCCAGAAGGGAGGAGAAGACAGGTATCAACCCACCAGAAGGCAAACTCAATGACTTGCACCTCAGCTGGCCAAACAAAGCTCTTTTGTCAGCCCCCTTGGGGGGAAAACTAGCACTATTTGCAGACAACTGGCACATGGTCACAAAGGACAAATGGGTGCTAGACCTAATTTTACGAGGATACAGATTCCACTTTCACACCTTGCCAATAAAAAGAGGAATGCCAAACCTGCCACAAAATCAAAGGGCAGAGGCTCAAAAACAAATTACAGCTCTCATGGCCATGAGAGCCATTCAAAGGGTACCAACTCAAGAGCAAGGCCAAAGATTTTACTCAAGACTGTTCCTAGTACCCAGGAAAGAAAATGCTCGGAGACTAATTCTGGACCTTTCAATTCTAAACACTTACTTACAAGTTCCCAAATTCAAGATGCTAACACTACAGCAACTACTTCCCATGTTGGGCAAGGAAGCATGGCTGGTAACGTTGGACCTCAAGGAGGCATACCTGCATGTCCCAATCAGACAAAGTTGCAGAAGATACCTTCGTTTCATTGCAGGTTCAACCCATTATCAATTCTCTGCACTGCCCTTTGGCTTATCTACTGCGCCCAGAGTATTCACAAAATGCCTGGCACCAGTAATTGCATACTGCAGACAAAGAGGAATTAAAATATATCCATATCTGGACGACTGCCTCATCCAAGCAGAAAGAAAAGACATTCTCTTACAACATCTGGCTTTCGTGAAGCATCTACTTTTTGTTTACCGTGTACCCCAGACAATTTAGAAGTCAAAACTAGTACCCTCACAAAAAATGACATTCCTGGGTGCCAGCTTGGACACAATGGCCCAGAAGGCTTATCTTGCACCAGACAAGGAATTACAACTCACTCAATATTTCAAGACAATGGCAACAAAGACCCAATTAACTGCAAGAAAAATTCTGCAGGCTTTGGGCTTCATGGCATCTTGCATTCTGATAATACCATTTGCAAAACTGCATATGAGGAAATTACAGTGGTACCTAAAAAGCGTATGGTCTCAACACAGCCACAGCTTGGACACAGTGATATCTCTCATTCCCAGCCTTCAACAGGAATTTCTATGGTGGGCACAGGCATGTCACCTCAACAAGGGTCAGCCTTTCACCTTGCCCCCACCCAGGCAAACTATCACAACAGATGCTTCAGACTATGCCTGGGGGGCACACATGGCAGGGCAATGCATTCAAGGCCTATGGACTGCAGAACAAAGAAAACTGCACATAAACCAAAAAGAGATGCTAGCTGTACAGAAAGCTCTGACAGCCTTCAAGGATCTACTTACAGCCAGGACAACTTGCAATAAAGATGGACAACACCACAGTAATGTGGTACATAAACAAACAAGGGGGCACACATTCCTACCCTCTTTGCAGGCAAGCAATAATCTTATGGAACACAGCTCTGGCCTACCAAGTCCAGTTACAGGCTCAATTCCTGCCAGGACAGAAAAACACATTGGCAGACGACCTAAGCAGAAACATCAAAGATCCCCCCACGAGTGGAAGCTAGACCCACAAATATTTACAATGATAACTCAAAGATGGGGTCTACCAAATATAGACCTGTTTGCCAGTCCTCAAAACTACCAGCTGACAAAATTTTGTACAAGGACATTCCACCATCAAGTTTGGAAAGTGGACGCTCTCTCCTTCAGTTGGAAAAACCTGACAGCATATGCCTTTCCTCCATTACCTCTTCTCACAAAGGTTCTTTTGAAGGTCAAAAAGGAGAAACCTCGACTGATTCTCATAGCCCCAGACTGGCCACACCAGCACTGGTACCCGCTATTGAAGAATATGGCTCACAGCCCACCATGGATATTGCCTCAAATTCCTCATTTACTCACGCAGCAAGACAAGCAGATTCTACACAGCCAGATCAAAACCTTAAACCTGGCTGCATGGCAAATCAATTAAGCATCCCAGCAGCCCCTCTTTCACAAGCAGTACTGGATGTTATTCTAGAGGCCAGGAGACCAAGCACCAGGAAGGCTTACTCGGACAAATGGAAAAGGTTTTGTGCTTGGAACCAAGCTAAAGGCCAAGACACAACTCAGCCTCATATGCCTGACATTCTGCAGTATTTAGCTGAGATGTTGCATAAAGGACTTTCCTTCTCCTCTATTAAAATCCATGCTTCAGCTATTTCAGCTCACTACGACACTAATCCACCTTTATTTTCCAATCCACTTCTAAGGCAGTTCCTCAGAGGGGCAAAAAACATTAGACCACCTAGAAGAGCCCCTACACCAACATGGGACCTCAACTTTGTTCTGGAAAAACTAACGCTACCTCCCTTTGAACCAGCTTTTTCTGTAGACCTTCAGTTCCTATCCTGGAAGACTGCCCTGCTCCTGGCAATAACTTCTGCTAGGAGAGTCTCAGAATTACAGGCACTTATGGCAGTGGAACCTTTCCTCATTTTCCATCAAGACAGAGTTTCTCTACGAACTAATCCTTCCTTCATGCCTAAGGTGGTTTCCAGTGTAGCTTTAAATCAAACCATCCACCTACCCACTTTCTTCCCCAATCCACAGAACAAAGGTGAGAGACTCCTGCAGTCACTGGACATTCACAGGCAACTTCGTTACTACGTGGATAAAACTAAGGCTTTCAGAAAAACTGACCAGCTCTTTGTTTCCTATGCTACAGCTTCTCAAGGGAGGGCCATATCCAAGCAAACTATTTCTAAATGGATAGGCCATTGCATACGATTCTGCTATACCCATCATGGGAAACCAGTTCCTCCTACCATTAGATCCCACTCTGCCAGGGCAACAGCTACCTCTACTGCCTTTCTCAGGGGGGTTCCTACCAAGGAAATTTTAGAAGCTGCAACTTGGAGTTCTGTACACACCTTCACCAAACACTATCACTTACCTCTTTATTCTAAGTCCAGGGCAGGCTTCACCACTGCAGTTCTGCAGGGCCTCATTGCCTCCACTAACCCTCCATGATGCCTCCACCCTACCTTAGCTTTGGGCTCAACCCAAGTGTGATGACTGCAGCATGGTAACACGATGAACATAGTCCAACCCCTCTGATCTACTGGCTAAATCTTTGCTATGCCTTTCTGATGTATTTGCTTATAGCTGAAGGGATTTTATGTTTGTACAACATTCACACCTTTTGGTACTAATTTGGATCACCTTTTTGGGGGCACCTGACATCTGGGGCAAGAAAAACTGAAGAAAATGGCGTCGGTTGCAATATATGTACCCCTGGCACACTGACGTCATGGATGAGGCGACAGCAACCGACGTCGGACCAAGACTTTGGAAATCCGGCCGACTGCGGGACCGCCTGACGACAGGATAACCCAAGTGTGATGACTGCAGCAGGGTGAACACTCGAACATCTACATTTATGGTAGGTACAAAACTGTACTATTCTGTGCTTGGAACCAAGCACAAGGAACGGACACAGCAAAACCAAATATCCCTCAGATTTTACAATACTTGACTGAGATGCTTGACAAGGGCCTATCTTTTTCTTCAATAAAAATCCATGCCTCTGCCATCTCGGCTCATTACAACACAGCCTCCCATCTTTTCTCATCCTCTACTAAAACAGTATCTTAGAGGGGCCAAAAATGTAAGGCCTCCCAGATCATCACCAACTCCTGCATGGGACCTCAATTTTGTGCTGGAAAAGCTCACCCTGCCTCCTTTTGAACCAGCAGCTACTGCAGATATAAAATTTTTATCCTGGAAAACAGCTTTCCTCTTGGCAATCACTTCAGCAAGAAGGGTTTCCGAAGTACAGGCTCTCATGGCTGTGGAGCCTTTTATTACATTTTACCTGGACAGGGTGTCCCTCAGGACCAGTCCTTCCTTTATGCCTAAGGTGGTATCCAGTGTGGCTCTTAACCAAACAATTCACCTGCCAACCTTTTACCCAAATCCGCAGAACAAGGGGGAAGCGGATTCTGCATTCATTGGACGTACACAGACAACTAAGATTCTACTTAAACAGGACCAAATCTCTAAGAAAGTCTGAGCAACTACTGGTGGCATTTGCTTCAGGATCAGAGGGGAAGGCTATATTAAAGCAGACTATTTCTAAGTGGATAAGCCACTGCATTCGTTTTTGCTACTTGCACCATGGTAAACCTGTGCCCAAGGGAATCCGGTCACATTCCACCAGTTCTGATTCTACCTCAGCAGCCTTTCTCAGGGGAGTTCCAGCCAATGACATTCTAGAAGCTGTTACTTGGAGCTCTGTTCATACCTTCACAAAGCATTATCATTTGCCTCTCTTCTCCAAATCCAGGGCAGGCTTTGCCACTGCAGTTCTGCAGGGCCATATAGCCGCTCCTAATGCTATTTAGTTCCATCCTCCCATCCATAGCTTTGGGATTCTACCCAAATGTAATGACTGCAACAGTGAAACACGAAGAACATAGTACAGTTGTGTACACTTACCATAAATGTAGATGTTCGAGTGTATTCACTGTTGCAGTCTGGGTTACCCACCCGCCATCCCCCTTTTCTATGAAAGTAAAGTTAATGTTGCTAAAAGTGCATTTACATATATTGCTGTTTATTTATTTATATATATATATATATATATATATATATATATATGTGTGTGTATATATATATATATATGTGTGTGTATATATATATATATATATATATATATATATATATATATATATATATATATATATATATACATACACAGACACACACACTTTTTTTTTTTGCTCCCCATATTTGGGGGGCACCTGACATCTGAGGCAAGAAAAACTGAATAAAATGGTGTCGGCTGCATGTTTTATACCCCTGCCGTCATGGAAGAGGAGACAGCAACTGACACAAAACCCAAGACTTTTTGTTATTCAGGCCGACTGAGGGCAACCTGCCAGCAGATTACCCAAATGTAATGACTGCAGTATTGAATATACTCAACATCTACATTTATGGTAAGTGTACACAACTGTACTTTTTTCATCCAGCATAGCAGTAACCAGGCTGCTTATGTTCTCCATTGGACTACCACCACTAGGTGGTGAATGTTGTGACATAGATAATTATGATTGGGTCACCGATTCTAACCCGCGTATGCGTTTGACACCTGGATGCCAAGAAATTCACCTCTATAGAGTGAAGGCTGAGAGATTAATCTTGTCATCCATGTTATGACTGGTGAGATGATCATAATTCTTTGTAGTACAGGGCGATTTATATGCTCCACCTACTACTAGTTACTGAGAAGAAAAATTGTCAAGTGTTTTGCCGGCTTTCAAAGCTATAAAACACTTAACGGTTAATGGATGCTGTCAGAAAAGCAGTGTGATGCTGTACATGTTTACACTGTACCTTTCATGCTTCAACTGTTCAGATTATTGCAGAAAGTTCACATTATTGCTTCATATTTTTGGTTAGTTTCTCAGCAAATCTATATATTTTTTTACAAACCACCGAAGATTGAGGTCACTAAATAATGACCTACATTATTTATTTATATTTTATTTGTCATTTGTTAAACGGGTTGGTCCAACTGAGCCAGTGGCCCATTTTCAGTGGAGACCCGAGGGGAAATCCTCCAGACAGTTATTACAAAATTACAAAAAGGAAAAACATCTGACAATGAAGCTTTATGCAAACGAAAAAGGCCTGAGAATGAAGTTTACATAAACATTACAATAATGTGCATAACATACAGTACAAAAGTTAGAATTTTTTTTTTAATCAACAAAAAGAGAGGGAAATGAGATAGGACACTTGATGGGTGTTAAAAGTGTTTGATGGGTGTTAAAAGTGTGAGAGGTTGTAAGGTGGGATTGAAGTGGGATCATTGCAGTTGACAGGTGATGGCATTTAGGAGACATGTTTTAAGTTCAGTTTTAAAGAGATTTATGTTAGAAATGATTCGGATGTTAAGGAGGAGTTTGTTCCATGCATGGGAAATATATTTGTAAAGAAGTTTACCAATATTTTTGTTTAGTTTATAGGTGTCCAGAAGGAGCTGCTCAGAGTTGCTGAGAGTTCTGGGAGGGATATAATGTGATTAGTGAGGATAGAGCAGGACAGGAAAGGGTTTTAAGAGTAGATTATGAGTCATTTGTAGCTGGGAGTGAAGCAGGTGCTGGGGGGAGTCAAGCCACTGGAGTTTTAGTGCATGGCAGTAATGAGATTTGTAGGGTTGGTTGCTAGCAAATCTTGCAACACTGTATTATGACTGACAGATCTAAGCCAAAAGAGTAGATTGTAGATGTGAAAAGATGGGGAAGGCATAAAGTAGACATTGAAGGAGGAAGGCCTGAGCTAGTTTCTGCCTAGAGTCAGGGGCTAACATTGGAGTTTCATAGTTCGCATCCTTCAGAAAATACATGCTAGCAGAAATTCTGTTCTAGCAAGTTTTCTTTTATATGAACTTAAGGGTATGTACAGCAGACAGAAACAAATCTTTTGTTTTATTTTCTGGTCAATACAGACAGATTTTACTGTCAAGCGCTAGGCCAGACCTTAACAACTTAAGCAGGGGGTGCTTAACATTTAAGGTTGGGTTGCGTGCCACTCTGGTGTTTAACTGGTTTGTCGTTTTCCAAATATTGGAACATAATCGGAGAACTCCATGCACTACACATCCCTTATGTTCAGAGATTGTTTTTGACACTGTGTCCCCTGTTGGACCTAACTATAGACATCTAAAGCCTGAGATTTGTACTAGAGGCTTATTATTTAGATGCTGGTTTATGCTCCATGTAATCTTAAAGAAACGGACCGTCCTCCACTCTGGATTGTTTGCAGCATAATTTAGCTGTGTTTGAATACTGTAAGCTTTCTCATGCTTCATTTAACTGTCTTGCTGGGTATGTTATAGACCATCTTCCCATTACAAGGTTTGAGGGTGTCTTGCTTGATAAAACTGTTGATATTTTGTTTTCCTGCAGCAGTAATCCTTATGATGAACATAATACAGATTTATGAGTCTACATACTATGTAACAGTAGGTGTTCAAATAGTAGAATCACTGCTGCAGGTTTGACTTCCTACCTCCATTCATTTCTGGACCTACAAATGTTATGGGTCAGGTGATGCTTTCTTCAAGTTACTACTGGTCCTGTCACATTTCCTTAGTATAGAAATATGGAGCCATGAATGCTATCCAGGCAGCCAGGTTGAGGTTAGTATTCCATGTACTGAAGGAGGTAATTGGGTGTGTGGGGGAATAGGAACAGTCATTTGATGCAGCTTAGACACTGCAGGGAAATGTGTACATTTTATTCTACCACAAAAGCACCCTCTGGGGAAGGGCCTGGACATGTACTGCATAAGCAAAGGAACTGGACATTGAGAGCCCAACCATCATGTTATGTACACACTAGCAATGTTTTGCGAATGTGTCTCAGCTTGCACTCACAGAAGAGATTGGACTAGTAGAAATTACACTGTTTGCTGCCAATGGGGAAGGAAATCAAAAGTCTCAACATCTCATCTGAACAAGGGAGAAGGCTAAGTTGAAGTCCATCTCCTTGAGTTGGCAGTAGCTCACTTGGATGTAAAAGATACCATGGCATCTATAGGAAATAATAGCTGAAATTCCCTAACGCCCTGCTCAAATTTCTCATAGTAATGTAAACATCACCTTGAGTCTTCCATGAAAAGAGTCCAGAAGCCCAGTGGGACTAACCTGGACCAAAAAGGATAGATGTAATAGATGACTTCTGTTGTGGTGATCTCTTCCTTCTCGGTGTTCTTTGACACTGGGGCAGGAAAGAAAGTAAATTGTTCAGCAGGAGAAAAGACTGTATGGTTATTGCTGGGTAATAAGGGCCTGCAGCCATGCATCCCCATGGGATTCCTAACTACTGCAAAATATTGAGCCAGAGGAATTGTCTGCTTCTGGCTTATCCCTTCAGCTTATGACTTATCCTTTCAACTTATGACTTATCCTGTTATTTGGCATTTGCTGTACACTCATGCAACTGTAGCCTCTTTGACTGTTTTTTCCTTTGCATCTCTTCTGTATTTGTTCAAAGCTTTTAATGTTTTTTTTTTTCTTCTAAGGTAAGCACAAAATAATAATTTTCAAATTTATAACCTGTCGTTGCTTTAAGGCAAGCAGAGGCATCAAGAATGGCATATGTCCTAAGTGATACCAACCTCAGTTTACATACTGGCTTTAGATGTCTAGAGCCCTTCTTGTATACATTGTGTGTTCCTCAAATTTGTGTTTTAGTTTGAGTTGTAATTGTTTACTAAATGTTTGTATATTAACTTGAAATTCCTAGCCTAAGAAATATGACTTTTCCTGAATTCAGGGGTATACTGTTATTTAGTTGTAATCCTTTTTGTCAAGAGGTCCATAGTGGAATTTTTATGTCATTGAGTAAGCCAGTGTTTGACTTTATAAAGTCATTGGGTGCTGTTTCCTCCATTGTTGTCATGAATTGAAGGATCTCTATCTATAGTGTTCAGACTTCCCTTTTTCTCTATGGTTGTGTGATCTCTGAAATTATATACAAAAGCAGCAGAGGGTGTGGGGGTGCAGTGAGGATTTGCACTGTTTTGCTGACAGGTCAGCATGTGGTGTCCTGACTGGTTGGCATGTTGATGAATTGGTGTTATCGACAGTTTGGGTTGAATGAGTTGGCAGTTTTTATTTTGCTAACCATCTTTGCACCCATGGTGTAAAGTAGTTGCTGATTTCTTTCCTCCCATCTTGTCTAGTAGCTGTAGTCCAACTGTACATCTAACAGGGTGCATTTATATACTGTTGCATGTTTGTGCCACAGAATGTGAACTGTCATCATTGTAGATCTCCCTTCCCAAAAGGCATATGTTGTGTCAGTACTTAATGCCAAGGATATTGTGAAGATCTTTAAAATGGTACTTAGCAGATGTATTGGGTGGTAATGTTTGGGTAACTCCTTATTTTGCTTTCACAGTGGACTTCCAGTCCTTGAGAATGATGGTGTTAGATACACACTTGTCAGATAGTTTCTCCAGTATAGCCATAAGTGTTTTAACTGTGCTATTAATTTCCTCCGGTCTACTTGATGGATGTTAAGTTTGCTTGTCTAAAGTCCAGTCCTGTGAAACTTAGTTTTGTATCTAACTTTCCAAACTGGCAGGGGTGATGGTCCTTGCTTCTAAGCTGTGATGTCATACATGTATAACAATATTTAGGAGGTCAGGTGGCAACCCCCCCCCCCCCCCCGTACATACAGAAAGCTCTGGGTCTATATTACGTCAAACTTGCATAAGTTCGAACGTTGTAATATTGAACCCAAAAGTCTGCATATCTATTTTTCTCCCAAGGAAAAAATTGATGGGCTGTTTTTGGGGCTTTGCTATTTCCTCCACTGTGGTGCGATCTCGGACTTGGTATATTTAAGTAGGGGGGGTGGGGGGGCACAGCCCCTCACTTTAGTTTAAGTTTAAGGTTTAATTTTTTTTTTTTTTGTCATGGAACAGCAATTTTTTTTTTCCCCTGGGAAAAAAATTGCTGTTCTTTGTTTTCGTTATTACTGGGTTTCGGACTTTTGGGTTCGATATTACAATTTCGAACTTTGTTAGTTCGACGTAATGTAGATCCGGAAGCTCACACTATAAAGTAATTTTTGATGTTGAGCGTCAGGTGGGAAATAAATGCTTGCAGAGAAGTATGTGTCCTCTGATCACCACATTACCTGCTTTAGTGGTGCTTAATGGCCTATAGCATTATTAGGCCTCTTAGCAAAAGGCAAAGTCCCATTTGGATTAGCAGTTGATAGCTACTACTAGGCTGTTGATCTGTGAGGATCTTAAGAAGCCTAGCCTTATATTTCCATGGTAGTTTTTAGCCCTTATATTTTGCTTGCATGTAACCCAGAGATAGGCCACACAAGGATATGTTGGAGACATTTATGCATTTTTCCCTATCCTTGAGAGAGAAGGGTGCTAAACCAGGAGTGAATTTGAAGTTACCCATCCATTTGTCTAAATTACAGTTGAGTATAATGAGAAATACTCTGCTTTTATGTAGAGTGGAAGACTGTTCATTGAAGCTGTATTCTCTGTGATGCAATCTATCCCTCTGTAAATTCTATTTTTTTTGCAAAAGAGATCGAGATACCTTTAGTGGGTATTTGATACCATTGGACATCTGATTGTGTATTGGGCCTGACCGAATAAGGTCTGAAGCTCTATGTATCAAAGTAGGGGTTGCCTCTCAATATCCCATGTGACACTGTGAAGAGGGACAAGGCTTTGAGGTAGTCTACATAGTTTTGCAATTCAGGACCTTAATTGTTGTTTTTTTTTAAGTGTGAAGGCATTATGGTCATTCACTTTATGATCTCATCTTGTTATTAGCTGCCAGTATTTGGAATGTTTAGGAATTTTACTTAACCACTGGCTGACATTTAGATGCTTCTTTCACATATTGCATTAGTTTTGCCATAACAGCAGACCAGTTGCACGTTGATCAGTACAAAATGTCATCCTCTGTTTTACAACTGCATTTATTGTAACTGCTTTCTTCCCTAGGGTACTTTAATCAGCTGTTTTAGGAAAATGTCTAGTTGCAGCCTTGCTGTGAGCTGAGCAGTTTAAAAAAATAGCAAGAATATAATGTAGTAAAGGTGCTTGCCTTCAGGATTAATGTGCTAGCCATTGGCTAAGTTATACAAAAAATTAACAAGAAAGATAATATTGCTAAAGGCGTTTGTAATGCAGTCAGTGCAGAACTAGTAGTCTAGCATATAAAAAAACAAAATAATCCACGCTTTCTATGTGATTTTTTTCCCTTTCCTTGCTACCTGTCTATCTGGACTTGAACCAATCAATCAGTCTTTCAGATCCAATACAATGAAAGTAGACCAAAGTAATAGACATCAAGCACCTGAAGCACTAATTGAACTTTGGTGGCCTGGGCAGTTATAGTGGCTTTTTATCCCTCTATACAAGTGGCACATGGCTTCAAATAATCCACACTAGATATAAAAATACTCAAGTAGAGAAGTAGAGTTTGGAAATAAAACAATAAAGGTGCACCTTTCCTTGGCATCTCAGGCTATCCATTTCGATTAAGAAATGGGAGCACTTTTGATTTTAAGTCTCATGACTTCCCCTAAATAAGGTTTGCTTCACAAAGTCACTGATCAAATGGTCATGTTGTACTTTCAGTCTTCTGTGTTAGCCCTTAGTGATGTTTTGGATAGTTCTTTAGTGTTTATTTTGTTAATGCTGCACTGCTCCAGAAAGTATGTTAAGTGGCAGTTTATATCAGGTTTTGAAATATGTAGTTTGTCTTCAATCAGTCAAGTCTGTTTGTAAGTATGTGTGTATTTGCATTTGGTGTCAAGTGTATTTTAATCTCATTTTATGCCTCTGCAAGTTCTCCAAGTGGGAGGAAGCCGAGCATTGAGAGTTATTTCATTTATCAGGCGGTTACGAGTGTTCCATATAGCATATAGAGGTGATGCATTTGATTTGTCTTCAGATAAGCTGGAAAAGTGAAAGTGGCAGTGTTTTGGCTTTGATTTTTGAGCAGTTGGTTACATAACTTAAAATCTAGACTTCGGGTTTGACACCGATTTGCTAGAAGCATTGTCCTTCACTTCACTGACAGTGTGATTTAGTTCTGGATTAATCACTCTGTAGACCAGGGAAAATGTATATTCCAGGGGGTTTTGGCATAAAAGACAAGTACTACTAGAATGTATATTGAAAGATGAAAAAAAATGAGAACAGACAGCTTAAAGTTCAGAGCAGAGGTGCATGAGGGTAGAAGCATGGCACATATGCCAGAAGTGCGTGTCGGAGAAGGTGTACCTAAGTTAGAAATGACCAGCAAGTATAGTTTCTTAAAAATTAAAAAAAAAAAAAAAATAATAAATAAATAAATAAATAGAAGTTGAGTACTAAGTACTATATCAAAGACCATAACAAAGTGCTTAATGAAATTCCTGCTGCTGTTGCTTCTGCAAATGACGATTCAGATGTGCTGCAAAACATGGTGCAGGAGAACCAAGAACTGAAAGCCAAAGTACTTGTGGTGAATGCCCCCTTTTGATTATATATAAGCAGCATTGACTAATCAAGAAGGCAGGGCATTCTGCAAAAATGGCAGAGTAATTGGGGTGCCAAAAAGGGCAGAGGAAGGAGACTAAAGCATTTATTAGACATTTTCTGGCTAAATGTTTTCGGCTCTTGCAAAATAATATTTTATTAGAGAGGGCTCACCAAGCTACCTGGATACTGGCTAGACAGACACCTCATGCTTGGGCATCTGTCGTGGTGAGATTTTTTACCTTTGACAATAAGGAAAGACTGCTGTCATCGCTCTGTAAGCCTGAGTTGAAACTGATGCGATTCCAGAATATTCATTTGACAGGAATATTCAGTACCCATGAAAAGGAGAAGAGCGGCATATATTCCCATCCAGAAGCAGGGCATAATTAAATGGTGCAAGTTTAAATTCTTGTAAATTTATGCACTAGTATTCATCAGCTATGAGAATTTATTTTGTGGATGGACATAAATCCTTCTTTACCCCCGGTGAAACAATGGTTGCTGTAACTGGAGTTGGTAGCTTGTCCTCTGCATCCTCTGAATCAGGAGAAAGGTCAGTCAGGCAAATTAATGAGCAACAGGTTCCCAAGGTGATGGTGGTTCTGATGAGGGATCTTTTTCCATTGTTTACATGGTACAAAATTGAATCTGCTTCATTATCTGTCAGTTATATTTGAGTTTCATTAGCGATAATTGAATAGCACGTATAGGGACACGGTATTCCTGACTTACCATACGCAAATGTTTGTTGTAAAATTTTTGCATTTCTTGTTCAGTTTCTGTTGGATTTTGTGTCTAGAAAATACTTGCTGTGCTCTCTTCCTGGCCTATTTGAGTTTAATGGCAACTTACAAAACTATTTGTAATTATTTTTTTCTTAGTGACTCAGGGCGCCAGTAGTAAACTGAATTACTACTAAAGTTTTAGAAGACCATTGACAACATTATATGTAAGGTGGTGGCCTGGTACGAGATCTTTTTTTTTTTTTCAAGAGGATTATTATTATGTTTTTTAATCAGTGGAAGTAGAGCTGGAACGTCTGTGAGTTTGTTTCTTCCACTGTGAGGGGGGAAGTGAATTACTTAATCTTCGAGGGGTGGTGGATTATCAGAAGGTATGCAAGGGAGTGACCATGGGGGTTGTGTAGGAAGTTTGTGGGTAGATAGATGGCAGCCAGCTTGGGCAAGTTATTTGAGTAATGCTTAATATTGGAGTGGTGTTACAGGACACTGCCTGGAAAGGTTGAGTGCAGTTTAACTGCAAGGTCTTCACTTCATTTCTGAAGTGGTATTTTGAAGTTGGTTAGAGGTTGCTATAGGCTAGCTCATGTATAAGGAATTTTTATACTGATGTACAGTAGGTGATTGGATTCTCTAACAGACTGATTTAATGTGTGAAACTGTGAAGGATGAGGAAAGTTTGGAAGTTGTAAAGGTCTGAAAGTACCAATAGTACCGTATTTCCCTGAAAATAAGACCGGGTCTTGTACTTTTTCCCCCACTGAAATACGCATTAGGGCTTATTATCAGGGGATGCCTTATTTACCCCCCATCCTGTACAACAATCTACATTTATTCATGTGCACAAATCATATTTATTCATGTACACAAATTGACATTTATTTGGTACTTTTCCGTTATTGGGCAAAAGTTCTAGGTAACGTGTTAACAGTTGTGTGAGAATTCCACATAAACAGTGCAACAAACATTTCAACTTAAGAATATCTACATCTTGGCTTTCACAGTGCAATATTTCATGCTCAACAGAAAGTTCAGAAAAATGTCAATACATGTGTATTGGAGGAGAGGAATAAAACAGGTGAATAACTGCCACTTTTTGAGTGGTGATACTTTCTTTATTTCTTACCTAAACCGTAAGAGAAGAATGATGGAAAGTCATAAAAATTAAGTTTGGGAACTAGTGACCTTACTTTGTAATTACCCCTTGATAATGAAATGTTACCTTAATACAATAAAGTAAAAAAACTGACAAGAGCTTGCTGGCAGCAGAAAGCAGAAGCAATCCATTCTATTGCCCCGGTAACGGAAAAGTTATTCAAATACAGTCATGTCATCTTCTCTGGAACATTGTCATAAGTCTCCACCCATTTCCTGTAGAACCACTGGCCCCAATCTGTCATGCCTAGCAATAGAGCTCTCCTTAAATGAGCACTCTTTGTCCATGTAGTCTGCTCGTAGTGTGTTGGCAACACAGCTGTCAGTGATTTTATCCCATGAATTCATCACCCAAGTCACAACCTCTTGCAGGCTAGGCTTCACAAAGTTTCCATGCTGATTTCTCTCCATTCAGTTTTCAATGTAGTCATTGAGTTCCATGCGCAAATGGTCCTTGAATGGCTTTATTGCAGTATCAAGAGTCTGGAGACAGGCAGTCATTCCTGCGGGAATCATTTGAGCTGTTCTCTGTACAAGGAATTTCTTCATGTCTTT
The DNA here is from genome assembly GCF_019279795.1 of Protopterus annectens. Lineage (NCBI taxonomy): Eukaryota > Metazoa > Chordata > Ceratodontiformes > Protopteridae > Protopterus > Protopterus annectens. The sequence goes on along the minus strand of NC_056747.1, from coordinate 740,403,785 downwards.
AGTGAGATGAGTGCTGGCTGAATCCCAGACTAGCAGACCTCTTTCGCCTCCTCGCAAAAGAAGTGGCAGCATTACGTCGACCCACTTCCTTATAACTGCTCGTGTGCACCAGACTTTTTCGGTTTCAAGAATGTAAATGCCTAAGAAACGTTCAGTCTTATCTTTCTTGCCCTTACTAATGATTAGAAGTGGGGTTCTTTCCATCTAGATGGATTGCCAAAATACAGGTAATGTGCACTTTCGTAACCAGCGGAGGAAATGTAGATTGACGATGCTCCCCTCTGATCAATTGTTGTTTGAGGTCATTGACCCGTAAACACTGCAGTTTCATCCATAGCAATCATGTTGGAGAGTTGGTATGTAGAAAAGTCGATGCCATCAACAAAGGACTTGAATGCAAGTGCACATTTAATAATGTCAGTATCTTCCAGCTTGAACAGTGTTGTTGTTGTCATATCGCTGAAGGAAGCCATCCAGCCAGTGTTGTGATGCCTTGAATTCTTCTGGAGATATTTCTAACTGTGGTGCCATTGCAAGGGCGAATACTTGAATGTCAGCCCTGCGCACAACCAAAGCCTTTGCTATCCTGTTAGCAATCCATTCACAGATGTCTTCCAGCTCAGGAAATAATGGTTGCTGACCTGATCCAGACTTGCACTACTTAGCATTTCCCTCGTCGGCCTGTTGACTGAGGTTATCTTAGGCTGCTCACCATTTTCGGACCATTCAGAGATCCAACTTCTTCTCTTTGCAGAAAGCCATCAGATTCTTTCCTCGGGAGTCCTCCACGATTCCTTTCTTGTACTTGATGGAATAGCTCTTTCTTTTTTCACTCATTTTGTCTGCGGGGGATTAATTGAAGACTTATGAGACGGGAGTGGCAACACAAAATGACAACGGTTAAGAAGACCCAACCACACCCGTTCGTTAACAAGTGCACATGTTTTACGTGCGTTGTCTGTACTTTGACCAATCAAAGTACACTTGCCAGTGTTTATGGGCCAAGGATCTTGACCGTCAAGTGAGTTTGAGGATTAGTGTTACAGTAAGACTCTTGGAGGACTCCTGGGGAAAGAATCTTGCGACTTTCTGCAAAGAGAAGCTGGGTGTCCGAAATGTCCGAAAATGGCAAACAGAGTACGATGACCTCAGTCAACAGGTGTCAATATTACTTTATAATTCAACACGTCCATCGTGGGTTGTTGACGATCTTAACTGGGGCTTATGTTTGGGGTAGGGCTTATATCATGACCACCCTGGAAAACCATGCTAGGCCTTATTTTCTGGTTAGGTCTTATTTACGGTGAAATACGGTATATTGCATTTGTAGCAGGAGGCCTGTGTGAGATTAATGATGAGCCAGGTGTATGTTTTGATATTTTTTTTTTTTAGAGGCACAAGTATTGATTCTGTGGTCATGAGAAGGAACTATATGGTGAGATGTGTGATTTGCTGCTAAGGAGGGAGAATTTAAGATAGGCTGAAGACGCCAAAAGAAAAATGCAGAAGTGGGAAGATTATAGAATTTTGTCACAAGGAATAGCTGTGAGGGAAATGAGATATGCAAACTTCCTAAAAGTGATAGGAGCACTAGCTGTGGGAGAGATTGACAGCACTAGGAAGAAAGATAGTTGTGTATAAATTAAGGGTGCTTCATAACCAGGAATTAATGACTGACATTAGCAGTATTAAGGAGGCATTTCAGAAGTGCTAAGTAACACTATGTAAGGGAGTTGAACATGCTGAAGAAAAAGGAATATGAGATTAGGGAAATTAGGGAATACTTGCATGCTGTAATACTTCCTAAAATGAGGGTACATGTTTTAGAGGAACTGTTGAGTGACATAATGGAAGATGAGATAAAGAGAATAATAAAGTTTAAAAAAGAAAAAAAGACATCACCAAGTGGGGTTGGGATCGCTCTTGAGACTGGGTAAAAGGAGGGGGGAGTGGGGTTGCTTTCAGCATCAAATGTGCTGTTCACTAAAGTGATAAGGATGTGCGAATACCAGAGTCTTGGACAAAAAGCATATTCATGGTCCTGCCAAAAGCTGGGCAGCATCCCACTTAATTGGGTTCTTATTGGTCAGCTACAGTAGTCTATCATAATTGTCTGTAATGGCTGTTAGATTAATCCCTATAGTTGTGGAACTGATAGATGGGGATCAGTGTGGGTTTGTATGTGGGAGAAGGAGCTTTGATAATATAATATGAAATATGTTCCATGATGCTGCCATCATGGGGAATGGGGTGGTGATACTGTAAACAGATGCAGAGAAGGCTTTCAACAGGGTAAATTGGCAGTTTTTATTTAGTGGGTTATCGAAATGGGCTTCCACCCTAATTTTATTCAACTGTTTTCAGCCTTGTACAAGCATACAAAAGCAAAGATGAAGGTCTTGGGGGAGGGCCTTAGTGCTAGGGCTAACTAGAGGGACTAGGCAGGGGTGCATTCTTTCCCACGTTCTTTTTGCTTTGCAATTGGAGCCCTTGCTGATTTAATTACACATTTCAGGTTTGAGGAGATATAATTGGGGAAACATGATGACGTTAAGGAACTGGGGGGGGGGGGGTTAGAAGGTATGTTTGATATTTTCAGTGAGTAAGGGAAGCTTTTGGAGTATAATATAAACTGAGATAAAACTGAAGCCATAGGAATTAGACCTAATTCATAAGATGGCATTGTGTAACCTTTACCGGGGATGTGGATGGAGGATGCTGTAAGGTATTTGGGAGTATGGTTAGTGAACTGTCTAACTATTGATCCAAAGGGCTTGTCAACTGATGGTAAAGAGTCAAAAATATGTAATAATTGGAAGCATTTGAACTTGGAGTTTGAGCAGAGAGTGCAGATGATCCACTGGCTTATAATCCTACGTATAGGACAGTCCTTTTGGAGTTCACCTGAAAAGCAGCAGTTAACAAAGTTGGACTGCATGCAAGAGTTTTTACGGGGAAATCAACCCAAGGCAAGTTGGGAAAGGGTGTTTCTATCAGAGTGATTAGTTGGAGGGGGATTCCAAATTTGGAGCAGAAGTTTAGTGCCATACAGTTACCATTGTGTGAGACTCAGTGTGGAAGGATACTCCCACCGGTGGAAATGGATATTAAAACAAAAGTTTCCATGACTGGATAAAGTGATATGTTTTAGGTGGTATGGGGAAGAGGAATGCAAATGTATGGGCCCTTTAATGAGTTGGTAGTAAAGTAGTGGCTAGGATATTTCTGAAAGGCGAATGGAAAAATAGAAGCAGGATTTCTTATCAGTGGAGGGAATAGCAGTTAGAAATAGACATTTTGGTGGCTAGATGGTGGTATTGAAACACTGAGCTTAAATTTTGGGAGCAGTTAAGGGGAGTGGGGTAGGTTACTCACTTGACATGAAGCCAGAAGAAAATTTGAAACTGATGGAGGGAGTATGTTGATGATATTTTGTGCTTTAAGGAAGTAAGTGTTATTAACTGAAGTAAGTAGGAGTACAGGCTAGTTTTAGTGACTTGAGTTTCAGAAGTAAGGACAACGGGGACTGTAAAGGTATTCCGGTGCAAAATATACAAGATTTTTACAAGAGGAAGACAGGAAAGTTGTGCAGAAAATAAAAGAGGAGTAGGTTGTTGAATATGATGGGAGGAAATATGTAGCATGCCTGGTAATTCTGTTGGATCAATAAAATATAGAACTTTTATACTCCTGAAAAAATTAAATAGGATGTTTCCAACAGTTAGGTCTGGCTGTTTGATGTGTGAGGCAGGCCAATAGGGAGATTAAATTCACATATTTTATCATGTCGAGAGCTGTCTCTGTATAAGTTTGTTTAGCAGGATTGTTAATAGAATTAATGAGAGAATTGATATGTTCACGGTGGATTGTTTTTCATGGGAATGAATTTAGATAAAGGATTAGATAAGTATAGTCTAGCAGTAAGTGAATTTAAAGTTAATGGATGTCGTTAGAAAACAGGCAGGCAAAAGAGGAAATGAAAAAAAAATATTAACCACTGGCTAGCCTGGCTGACGTTTTTGGAAAAACAAAACAGTGTAAATAGAAGGGGGATTTTGTACTCTAGTTTTGGGTAATTTGACACTGCGACACTCTTATTTTGCTGTCTTATTTATGTAAATAGTTTCTAATAAACAATGCAGCAGTTGTATATTTGTCAAGGATAGACAACACTTGGATACACTACATCAGAATGGATAGAAAAGCCTGTGGAAGTAATTTTAGCTTAAGGGTTTTCTACTGAGAGTTTCAATGATGTTCTTCGTGTTTCACTGTTGCAGTCATCACATTTGGGTTAACTGCTTGCAGTAGCCCTCACTTGGCCTGATTAACAAAGTCTTGGGTCCTGCGTCGGTTGCTGTCCCTTCTTCGTGACATCAGGTTGTCAGGGGTATAAAGCATGCAGCTGACGCCATTACATCAGTCTTTCTTGCCATGCGGTGCCTGAAGCAGAAGCAGGTCGCAAGGGCCGGCTGACTCCTGAAATTTTCGTTTTTGAGTTTCAGAACCGAAGTCTTCAACTAAAAGCCAAGTACCCTGTTGGGGAAACTTTTTCTTGCTCTAAACTGATGTCAGTAAAAGTAAATAATTGCATTACTTGTGGAAAGAAAATACCTCATAAAGATTTTCATTTGTACTGTATTCCTTGCCTAGGCCCTGACCACGACGTACCTCATTGTCTGTTTTGTGCCTTATTTAAACCACAAACTATCTGTCGTTGGTATATTTTTGCTTCGAAATAGTTTGGTGCTCAGTTCAGTTATCCTGATATGAGTTTGGTAAGCCTTCCGACGACAGACATTCCAAAAAAATGCAAAGATAAAGACAGAGACAGGACGCCTAGGTCCAAAACTGCAGATGACGCTTCTCCTAAGCCAGTTCGCCGGTACTCAGTGAGGCGCTTTTGCAGACACTGATACCTGCTACTTCAGATTCGCAGGCCTTTACTGAATCCTGTTTGGAGTCTGTATGCCGCGAGATGCTTCAATTGTGGAACCTGCGGATGTCTCTAGCTTGGATGGGTCCGGAGCCGCTGTGCAGGCACCGGCTTCTGAGGGTGTATTCAGGCCTACTGACTTGTGTATTAAACCAATGCCATCTTCTTCTTCAAGGCCTTAAACTCGTACCATGCCTAGAAAACTGACGCCCGGACCGCATGGTCAGGCCTCTATACCTAAAAAACAAATGATAAGAATGGCTGAAGACCTTATTACTTCAATCAGGGGAAGCCAGCCTTCCCCCTCTAAGAGACCTAGGACTGAGTTTGCTTATGGTACTTCTGACCAGGATTCTGAGTTTTCTGTTTCCTCTGACCATGATTTACCCTTGTCTACCTATGAGGATTCTGATGCTGAGGACTCTTATTCCCTCTGCTTCTCCCCCAGAGGATTTCTCTTTTGGTGAAACCTTGCATACTCTCAGGGAGCATTTTCGTTAGGAAGTTCAGGATTTCTCTGATTCTAAAAAGAGGCTTAGGGATTTCTTACTACTGCCCCAGCACATGCCTTTAGCCTTACCTCCTGTTCTAGACATTGTTGATGATGCCTTTTTGGAGTCTAGCTTGGCCCCTGACTCTTTACTTCCTGCTCCCAGAAAACCTGACCGGTATTACAGGATCCCCGACTTTCACAAGTTCCTTTTTAAAAATCCTACTACGGACCCTGAGACCATTTCACAGGGACCCAAGGGTATTAAAGCTACTACTGCCAAAAATCCTACCCCCTCTGATAGAGACTCCAGGGCGCTGGCTAGATGGGGTAAGAAGGTATACACTTCTGCAACTTTGGCCATTAGGGCTTTAAACTGCCAGTTTTATATGTTAAAGTATCAACAGCATATTATTGGATTGCTTAAACAGAAAATTATGTTGATTCCTGATTGTGCTGAAAATAAGGATTTACAGGATTTACTGCACTCAGCTGAACAAGTTGGAAAACATACTTTGCAATGTGGTTTTGATTCACTAGAGGCATCTTGCAGGGCTGCTGTAACTGGGTCTATACGTAGAAGGCATGCTTGGCTTAAGGAGCAATCCTTGCCAGATCATGTTAAAGCAAAATTACTGGATGCTCCCTTAAACTAGGACCGCTTGTTTGGCAACAAGGCAGAAGAAGTTTTTAAAAAGATGGAGGAAAAAGCAAAATTTATGCAAACTCTTAAAGATTTTTTTACAAGTGCAACCTCCAAGGTTTAGTAGGCATTGGCCTTCCAAGAATTAGTCCTTTCCTGCCTCTTTCAGACCTTCTTAGTCCAAACCCAGATCCAGCAGAGCTTCCTAGGCTTCAGTCCCAGGGTACGCACAGGACTATGCAGTGGGGGGTGTCCACTTCCAAATCTGGGAGTAATAAAACTCCCCCCATGGTAAACTGTCTCAGTGACTTCTTTTTAAAACTTCCAAGCACTTCTCAACTAACTGCCCCTTTGGGGGGGAAAGATTGCTCTTCATGCAAAGAACTGGGAACTCATTACCCAGGACAAATGGGATGTTCATCGTGTTTCACTGTTGCAGTCATTACTCTTGGGTTATCCTGCTGGCAGGCTGCTTGCAGTCGGCCAGAATTCCAAAGTCTAGGTCTGGCGTCAGTTGCTGTCGCGTCTTCCCTGACGTCAGTGCGGCAGGGGTATAAAAGATGCAGCCAACGCCATTTTCTTCAGTCTTTCTTGCCGCGCGGTGCCCGAAGCAAAAGCAGTTCGCAAGTGTCGATCGGCTGACTCCTGAGATTTTCACAGATGAATTTCAGATCCGAAGTCTTCATTAAAGCTGAGTACCCCATTGGGGAAGCTTTTTTTTTTTCTTGCTCCAGACCGATGTCAGAAAAAGTTAACAGTTGTATTTCTTGTGGGAAGCAAATACCTGATAAGGATTATCATTCTTACGGTATTCCTTGCCTAGGCCCTGATCATAACGTTGTAAGCGTCCGTTTGATTTTGCTTATTACTACTTTGGCCAAAAATTCAATTACATAATGCCGTCAGAACAGCCGACGACTGGAGTTTCTAAAAAACACAAGGAAAAAGAGAAGGACAGGCATCCGAGATCAAGCACCAATAACTAGGCTTCCGCTAAGCCAGTCGCCAGTTCTCAGTGTGGCGCTTTCGCAGCCCCTGACACCTGCTACCTCAGAGCCACAGGCCGCTGACTACTCCCACGTGGAGCCAGCTAGGCCTCTGGATACTCAAGGTATTGGACACTCGGAATTCATTCCCTCAGATTGGTCCGGAGCCGCTGAGCAGGCATCGGCTTCTGAGGGTGTTTTCAGACCTACACAGTTATATGTAAAGCCTACTTCAGCTTCAGAAGCAAAGACTACAGCAGCTTTAAAGACAAAGAAACAAGTACAGTATTCCCCAGGACAGACTTCCATGCCTAAGAAACAGATGCTCAAAATGGCCGAAGACCTTATTACCTTGATCAGGGGTTCCCATCCCCCTCCTGACAAGAAGCCTAGGCAAGAGACAGACTCTGACTCTTCAGATCAGATTTCCATTTCCTCTGACTCCTCTTTTGTACAGAAATACTCTCTTCCTCCCTATGAGGATTCTGATGCTGAAGCATCCATTCCTTCAGCCTCTCCTCCTGAGGATTATTCTTTTGGGGAAACCCTGCATACCATGAGGGAGCACTTCCACTGGGAGAGCCAAGATTATTCAGAATCAAAGGAAAGGCTTGGAGATTTTCTTCTACTTCCTCAGCACAGGCCTCTTGCTATTCCCCCTGTGCTAGACATTGTAGATGTATTTTCAGAGTCCGGCCTTTCTCCAGACTCCTTACCTCCAGCTCCTGTTAAACCAGACAGATGCTGCAGGGTTCCTGATTCCACGGCTGGCCTTAGGCATAGGCGAACTAGGCGACCGCCTAGGGCGCCATACAGCCAGCTTCGTAAAGGGCGGAATTTTATGTATTTCTTTATTTATTTAAATTACTGTACTTTTGTTATTTTGCAATCTTCTCGGCGTCTTGTCTCTGAGTGAAGGGCGCCGAGAAGATCGCAAAATAAGAAAACCATAAGGCGGAGGGATGCGCCCTCCCACTTTTATAGCTTCAGGTTGACCAGGAAGTAAAAAAAAAAAAAAATCTGTTGTCACGCGCGGAATTTAAGTTAGTTCAGTGAAGAGAGGAGTTAAGGTCATGCGTGCATGGTGCACGTGTGGCCGTTTAGATTTAATATAAGGTAAGTGTTAAGTGTAAGTGTATGTGTAAGTTAAGCCATTCATTTCTGTATGTGAGGGAGTGTGTCTGTGTGTGTGTATATGTGTTTGTATGTAATTTAAATTAGTCGTTCTGTTACTGTGTGTGTTGCACTGCTTAACATTTTGCTCCTTTAGCTAAAGCACTATTGTGGAAGGGCAGTCAATAAAAAAAGCAACAATTTACATTACTACATTCACCTGATTACAACTTGCTAATAACCATATGCCCCCTCCCCACATTACCATCCCCTACACTAAGTCTACACCAGTTTAAAAGCACCTTAGGTTTGTCTTCTACAGACAGTCTAAAGACCGAGCAGGAAATATCATTTACATACATTTCTCCAGAGGCTCAAAACACTCAAAATATTAGTACAGAAATTAAAACTGCAACTCAGCTTTACTGATCAGTAAAAGATGAATAAATATGTAAAGTTGAAGGAAGTTAACAAGTGATGTTAACTATTCTAGGGAACTGAATAACTGTTTTATTCAAAGTTTAACATGCGATGAAAATAAAATATCAAAAGATCTTTTCAGTCTATTTCAAATTTGGAGGCATTTACAAGTCTGCAAACAGATTACAAATGTATCAATTTACCAAAGTTATCAATATGTCAGCCGGTGTACTTTATGCAACAAAAGGAGTAATGTCCGATTTTAGCAGAATTCATTATGGCTGCCACAAGCAGAACTACCTGTGTGCATTGTAAATGAATCCAAAACAGGCACAAAGATTTTCACAATCTTAACATGGATGCTTCTTTGCAGTTCCAAAAGCAGGGACACAAAATGTTTCCTTGATCCCAGAAGTCATTTCTGAAAAGATGTACATTTATGTATCTGCAAATCTCTTTGTTGAAATAGATCTATTACCAACATCAGTTGCACAAACAGCATGAGAATAAGTCTGCCACTGCCTCAGTAAAAATCTGAATTTATTAATACACCTTCTATTTCATTAAACTGGTGGATATGACATAATTTTTAGATACCTAGTTCTGCATCACAACTAAATGAAAAAGGTTTCCCCTCAATTACTCAACTGTGGACCAGTCATTTTTCTGTTCTTTGAGCTGGAATGCTTGCATATGGCTTTTTTATGGATATGTAGGTTTCCAACACAATGCAGCAATCTCTTTTAATTTATTGCTTTCTCTCTCTCAACTGCATCAACCATAGAGTGAGAATAAAGGAAGTGTGGGTAGGGCAAAATCCCCTTACATGGGTTTTTGGATGATATTATCTTGCACTCAAAACACTGAGTCTGCCATTAGGGTATTGCAGAATATTTTATGACAGCTTCAAATATTTTCAGAGTACACAATAAGTAAAAGTAGAACAAAGGCTATAGCAGCAAATTATGCGAATAAACAAGAATTTGTTCAACAATACCCATATTTATGGGTACATGAAAAGATGAAGTATTTAGGTGTATAGAGTAAAAAGACTCTGGTAGCTAAGGATAAAAGAAAAGGGGCAACGTAAAACATTATTAACACATTCAACATATTCATCAACAAGCTTGACACAGCTGCAGGTCCATCTGAAATAATTCAGTAAGTCAACAATGCCACTTCTGTGTGCACAGCTTTCTCCATGCAGGAGCTGTAAAATTTTACACAAGTGGCATACAAATTCAGTCGAAAACTGTCTCTAAGCATACAATCTAGCACTAAACCTCATAAAACTAAAATGATGGTCTTCCATTCTAAAAATATAACTGCTCCTACACTTCATATAATTTCATCTCAAAATATAAAAACAGATACCATCCCATATGCAAAACTGCTAGGGATCACAACTGACAAGCTACGCAAACTGGATACACGTTTCCTATGCACCATCAAAAAGACTCCTCTGAAACTTGGCCACCTATGTAAGGTCAAAAACTTTCTAACAGACTCTAGCTGTAAAGCCACTAATGCTGGGCCTCTCCAGATGAAGCCATCCAAACATACAGCATGTAGAACAGCTGCCAGTTTATGGCTGAGGATATAAAGGAACTCGAGGAATGATGTTCATAGTGTTACACTGCTGCAGTCATCACACTTGGGTTATCCTGCCATCAGGCGGTCCCGCAGTCGGCCAGAGTTCCAAAGTCTTGGTCCGGTGTCAGTTGCTGTCGCTTCTTCCCTGACGTCAGTGCGCCAGGGGTATATAATATGCATCCAACGCCATTTTCTTCAGTCTTTCTTACCACGCGGTGCCCAAAGCAGAAGCAGTTCGCAAGTGCCGATTGGCCGACTCCTGAGATTTTCGAAGTCGAATTTCAGATCCAAAGTCTTCAATAAAGCTAAATACGCCATTGGGGAAACCTTTTTCTTGCCTCAGACCGATGTCAGAAAAAGTTAATAATTGTATTTCTTGTGGGAAGCAAATACCTCATAAGGACTTCCACTTTTACTGTATTCCATACCTAGGCCCTGATCACTACGTCACTAGTTGTCGGTTTTGTGCCATATTCAACAAACACACTATAAAAAGACGTTTTGATTTTGCTTTACACTACTTTGGCTGAAGGTTCAATTATACTATGCCGTCGGATCAGCCGACGACCTCAATACCGAAAAAACGCAAAGACAAGGATAAAGACGGGCATCCGAGGTCCAAAACAGACAATGAAACCTCTTCTAGGCCAGTCGTCGGTTTGCCGGTTCTCAGTGAGGCACTTTCGCAAGCCCCTGACACCCGCTACCTCAGAGCCACAGGCCGCTTCCGACTCCCACGTGGAGACATCTAGGCCTCTGGAAACTCAAGGTATTGGGCCTACGGAAACTAATCCCTCAGATGGGTCCGGAGCCGCTGAGCAGGCACTGGCTTCTGAGGGTGTTTTTAGACCTTTGCAACTTACCATGAAAACAACAGCCAAGACAAAGGTACCATTAAAGACAAAGAAACAAATACAGCATTCTCCTGGACAGTCCTCTATGCCTAAGAAACAGATGCTTAAAATGGCCGAAGACCTCATTACTCTAATCAGGGGTTCCCATCCCCCTCCTGAGAAAAGGCCTAGGCAGGATACAGACTATGACTCCTCTGATCAGGTTTCCATTTCCTCTGATTCCTCTTCAGACCAGGGATACTCTTTACCCCCCTATGAGGACTCTGATGCTGAGGAATCTATCCCTTCAGCCTCTCCTCCTGAGGATTATTCTTTTGGGGAAACTTTACATACCATGAGGGAACATTTCCAGTGGGAAAGTCAGGATTACTCAGAATCCAAGAAAAGGCTCAAGGATTTCCTCTTATTGCCTCAGCACAGGCCCCTGGCTATTCCACCTGTACTAGACATTGTGGATGATGTGTTCTGTGAATCCAGCTCATCTCCTGACTCTTTGCCCCCTGCTCCAGCCAAGACAGATAGGTGTTATAGAGTCCCTGACTCTCTCAAGTTTCTTTACAAAAACCCTTCTGCTGATCCAGAAACTATTTCCCAGGGTCCAAAAGGGGTTAAGGCTTCCATTGCAAAAAATCCAGTACCCTCTGACAGAGATTCCAGAGCTTTGGATAGATGGGGGAAGAAAGTATACACGTCTGCAACTTTAGCAGTAAGAGCTTTAAATTGCCAGTTTCACATGCTTAAGTACCAACAATATTTAATGGCTCAGTTAAAATAGAAAATGCTTGCTAGCTCAGAAGCTTCTGATTGTAAAGAAATGCAGGATTTATTGCATGCAATTGAACAGGTGGGAAAACATACTCTGCAATGTGGTTTTGATTCTTTAGAGGCCTCTTGTAGAGCCACAGTTACAGGCTCTGTTATTCGAAGACATGCTTTGTTAAAAGAACAAGAGTTTACCTGATCATGTTAAGGCAAAGTTACTGGATGCTCCTTTTCAACATACCTTGTTTGGTGTTAAGGCAGAAGAGGTGTTAAAGAAAATGGAGGATAAAGCTAAATCTATGCAAACTGTCAAGGATTTCTTACAGGTACAGCCACCTCAGTTTGGCAGAAATTGGCCAACAAAAAATTGGTCCTTTCCAGTGTCAGGCCACCGAGAGGCAGATACAGACGGCCAAGAGGCAGATCTCAACCCCAAGGCTCAAACAGACGATGACAGTGGGGCACCTCAACCCCAAAAGGAGGTGAGGACAAGTCTCAACCTTACAGGAAACCATCACAATGACTTTCCTTTGCGTACGCCAAGCACGTCCCTTTTGGAAGCCCCCTTTGGGGGGGGGGGGACTAGCACTTTTTTCTCAAACTGGCAAACAATCACCCAAGACAAATGGGTTCTGAATATTGTGTCTCAAGGTTACAGATTCCACTTCCATACTTTACCAAAGCTAAAAGGAATGCCAGACCTGCCACAAAATCAATGGGCAGAGACACAAAAATGTCAGCCCTAGTGGACATGAGAGCTATACAAAAAGTACCACAACAGGAACAAGGACAAGGATTTTACTCAAAACTCTTCCTGGTCCCCGGAAAGGACAAAGCCTGGAGGCTTATACTGGACCTTTCAGTTCTGAATACTTAACCTGGATATTCTGAAATTCAAAATGTTGACATTACAGCAGCTTCTACCCATGCTGGGCAAGAAGGCCTGGCTTGTTACTCTGGACCTCAAAATGCATACCTGCATGTCCCTATCAGACAAAATTGCAGAAGATGCCTCAGATTCAAAGCTGGTACAATGCACTACCAATTCTCTGCACTGCCCTTTGGCTTATCTACTGCACCCAGGGTCTTCACAAAGTGCCTGGCACCAGTAATTGCATTTTGCAGACAAAAAGGAATTCAAATATATCCATACCTGGATGACTGCCTCATTCAAGCAGAGACAAAGAACATTCTTCTACAGCATCTGGCGTTTGTGAAAAAGTGGCTAATTTCTCTAGGGTACACAGTAAACGAAAAGAAGTCAAAACTAGTGCCCTCACAACCGTTTACATTCCTGGGTGCCAGCTTAAATACAATGGCCCAGATGGCTTACCTCACGCCAGACAAACAAGTGCAACTAACTCCATATTTTCAACTACTGGCAAAAACGTCCCATCTCCCTGCAAGAAAACTTCTGCAGGCCCTGGGATTCATGGCATCCTGCATACTACTAATACCATATGCCAGACTGCATATGAGGAAATTACAATGGTATCTAAAAAGTGTTTGGACTCAACATTCTCACAGTCTAGAAGCAGTAATTCCAATGATTCCCTGCCTACAACAGGAGTTTCGATGGTGGGCACAGGCATGTCACCTAAACAAGGGTCAGCCTTTTACCCAACCCACAGCCAGGCAAACTTTAACAAGAGATGCTTCGGATTATGCCTGGGGAGCACACTTGGCAAGAAAATGCATTCAGGGCAAGTGGACCCACAGACCAGATGCGTCTTCACATCAATCAAAAAGAGATGTTGGCTGTTCAGAATGCCCTAACAGCTTTCAAGGACCTTCTACATCCAGGACAACTATTACTAAAGACAGACAACACCACAGTAATGTGGTACATAAACAAACAAGGGGACACTCATTCTTATCCCCTATGCAGGCAAGCCATGACTTTGTGGAACACAGCTCTAATGTACCAAGTTCACCGGCAAGCACAATTCCTGCCAGGAAAGAAAAATACTCTGGCAGACGACCTAAGCAGAAATATCATGGACCCTCACGAATGGAAATTGAATCCACAAATCTTCAGCATGATAACACAAAAATGGGGATACCCAGACATAGATCTTTTTGCCTCCCCTCTGAATTGCCAAATACAAAAGTTCTGCACAAGGACTTATCACAAACCAGCATGGAAAGTGGATGCTCTTCTGTTCAGCTGGAAAAACCTAAAAGTCTATGCCTTCCCACCACTGCCTCTCCTTTCAAAGGTACTCCTAAAAGCCAGGCAAGAAAAAACACAGATGATCCTGATTGCTCCAGACTGGCCATGCCAGCACTGGTACCCTATCTTAAGGAACTTGGCTCGGGGACCACCATGGATTTTGCCCCAAATTCCACACCTTCTGACTCAACAAAACAATCAGATCCTGCACTGTCAGCTCAAAACCCTAAACCTGGCTGCATGGCAGATACTTTAGTCAAACAGGCAACACCTCTCAATAAAGCTGTTATGGATGTCATTTTGGAGGCCAGGAGGCCTAGCACCAGGAAAGCTTACTCAGAAAAATGGAAGAGATTCTGCGCCTGGAACCAGGCCCACAGCCCTTGACCCTCTTGTTCCAAACATTCCTCAGATTTTACAATACTTAACTGAGATGCTGGACAGAGGCCTAGACAGAGGCCTATCCTTTTCATCAATTAAGATCCATGCCTCTGCCATTTCTGCACATTACAACACGGATCCTCCTTTATTCTCTCATCCCTTGCTAAAGCAGTACCTCAGAAGGGCTAAAAACATAAGACCGCCAACACCAACTTGGGACCTCAATTTCGTTTTGGAAAAACTGACCCTACCACCTTTTGAGCCAGCTAATACAGCCAATCTAAAATTTTTATCATGGAAAACATCTCTGCTCCTGAAGAGTCTCGGAGCTACAGGCATTAATGGCAGAGGAACCTTTTATAATTTTTGGACAGGGTATTTTTAAGGGCAAACCCTACCTTCATGCCAAAGGTGGTACCTAGTGTGGCTCTTAACCAAACCATCCATTTGCCTACTTTTTATCCAAACCCCCAAAATAAAGAGGAGAAACTTCTGCATTCCTTGGACATACACAGGCAGCTACGCTTCTACTTGGACAAAACAAAAGCTTTCAGGAAAACTGATCAACTATTTGTCGCATATGCTGCAGGATCACAAGGCAAGGCTATCTCAAAGCAGACTATATCCAAATGGATAGGACACTGTATTCGGTACTGCTACACACAGCATGGAAAATCAGTCCCTAATAACATTAGGTCTCATTCCACCAGGGCAACGGCTACTTCAACAGCTTTTCTCAGAGGAGTACCTACCAAGGAAATTTTGGAGGCTGCAACTTGGAGTTCAGTGCACACCTTCACCAAGCATTACCACCTGCCTCTTTACTCTAAATTCAGAGCAGGATTTGCCACTGCAGTTCTGCAGGGCCTCTTAGCCAATCCTAACTCTTTATAGACCAGCCACCCAAACGTAGCTTTGGGATTCAACCCAAGTGTGATGATTGCAGCAGTGTAACACGATGAACATAGTACAGTTTTGTACCTACCATAAATGTAGATGTTCGAGTGTTCACACTGCTGCAGTCCAGGTTACCCTCCCTCCATCCCATCTGAACTAGCTGGACTTATCTATACCCTTCTATCCTATACAACCTTTGGGGTGTATTTGCTGGTAACTGAAGGTATTGTTTTTATTTTATATGTATATTTTTGATTAGCAATATGTGTTGCCTACCCACTTGGGGGCACCTGACATCTGGGGCAAGAAAAAGGCATCGGATGCATATTATATACCCCTGGTACACTGACGTCAGGGAAGAAGCGAAAGCAACCGACGCCGGACCAAGACTTTGGAACTCTGGCCGACTGCGGGACCACCTGACGGCAGGATAACCCAAGTGTGATGACTGCAGCGGTGTGAACACACTAACATCTACATTTATGGTAGGTACAAAACTGTACTTTTCTGAATGGGTCTAATGGGGTAGTGGTTATGTCATTCCCCTTTCTATTTTGTTTTCTGTGGCCAGCTTTGGCAGCCTGCTACTTTAAGGTCAGAATACTTGGCTATTACTTTTGCCATCATATAGTTAAATAAAGGAGGCTTTCTTGAGCTATTTGAATTGGGTGGATATGGTATGAATATTAAAGCTCCTTTATAGCTATAGCACCTAATTTATAGTTCCATGTTTTAGAAGTGAAAGAATCTGCTTTCTTTTTGCTTACTTTTGTTGACAACTTGGATCAAAATCTGTAACTGCAAGTTTTTAGAGTTGTTTAACTATTGTATTAGTTTATGCACTGCACAATTGCATATTTAACCTCTTTTTTATTTTTAGAAACAGTAGTGCTTTCTAGTCAGACAAATCTTGAGACATTTTATGTTTGTCATACAGAACTCACTATATATTATAGTGCGTGTAGCCTGCTTTGAAGCTCCATAGCTTAATGTTGTAGTAGACCACATTTATGCACTTCATGCATGTCTTTTGTTACAGCTATAGCAAGGATGGCGTGAGTGGCACCCTATTTTGGTTTTACCATCCCAGACTGGCAAAAAAGCATCCCCATAACTCAGCTGAGGGGTAATAGGTCTTCAGGTTAAGCACAGAACTATTAAATATATACGTTACATATGTAAAAACGTATTGTTAAGCTAGTGCTCCAAACCACTTAAATGATAATCAGAAATACTTTTGAGTTTCAAGGAATGATTGTTCTGCCTAGTATCTTGCACTTGAAAATTCCACACCTTTACCCCACCCTTCAGAATTCTTTGTTGATGTGTACAACTCAGGATATAATTTAAAACTGCATATTGTCAGTACAGTTCAGATTAAGGATCACATTATTTATTTTGTCCTTATACAGACTACATTACTGTATGTGCACTTTACACTTTCTTTTTATGTCACTGAGGCACTTATTTCTATTTAGATCTGGGCTATGAAAACAATGAATTTCACTCTAGCAAGAAGGATTACATGAAATGTATTTTATGACCAGAATTCAGAAAAAAATGATAGCACACCTGCTTAACAAAAAATATGTTTAAAACTGAAGAGAGTGGCCCACAAGTGATTAAGTCTGTAATGGTAGACAAGTCAGTGCTAGAGCTACATAAGTAAGCAATTCACTTACAGAGGTAGTATGAATACTGTAAAGACTTGGGTAGTACTGTAACAGGTTGCATGACTTAGGCTCATTAGTGTACATATAGCACATTCACAATGATGCAGTTCCATACATACATTGTCATAGGCACAGCTGAGACCTCAAACAATGTCTAAACAGCAAACTCTGTGCTATGTTTGCATTAATACAGTATTTAAATTGATTTTAACTGTGTGGAAGGAATATTAACTGAACTGGAAGTTTTGACTCTGCTCTTCAGTTAGTCCCAGCCACCCTCCCTGTTTTTGTTTTGGTTTTGGTGTTAGTCTTAGTGGCCTTGCAACTGCCCGCCCCCTCTTGTAAATTTGTGTTTGGATACTCCTTCTGGGCCCATCTCATTTGCTCACTCAACTGAGTGCAGTGAGATCATATTCTGATTTCAGGCACTCCTACTGTGTACAAAGAGAGCATCTGGGAAACAGAAAAAAAAATTAAGCTTGTTTCCTGCCTTTCCTGTTAAGTGGTATAGACTATTTGTAGGCTTCTGAGACCCCAAGCCCTTCTGTGGTGGAGGGAAGCCTTCTAGCTTAGTTTTTTTTATTCTTATAACTAGCCAGTTTTCTAGTTTCAGCACTCAAATCCGTTTCTTTGATCTCAGCACTTATTCAGAAAAAAAAAAAAATTCATCTGCTTTTACTGTACTTGTGTTTCTACCTACTTTTTTTTACTTTTGCATCATCTTAAAAGTACTCAATTGTATTTATTACTGCTTGGTGTAACTCATTCTAAGCCTTTTGGTTTAAACACTTGGGCTTCGGACCAGTTGTTTTGCACTGGGAGGGTTTGTGGTCTGCACTGTAGTGGGAGAACAGGTAGCTTACATCCTTCTAGGTTGGGAACTGCTGATTTGAGGGCTCAGTGTCTGTTATTCTAAAAGTATTAATTCTGGTTTAAGCACTTGGGCTTTCAGGCCAGTTATTTTACATTAAGAGGGTTCGTGGTCTGCACTCTTGTGGGAGGAGAGGCTGGACTCTGCCCTTCTGAGCTGGGAATTTCTGGTTAAAGGCTTATAGTGCATGCATATCTGAACTGCTTCTTACTGAAGTTGGTGCGCCTTGTTTGCTGTGGCATAGACTGGATTCGGGCCTGCTGGATCTAGCTTTGTTTGTGTAACTTGAGCACTAATCCAGGCATTCTCTAAAGTATTCAGTTGTATTTATTACTGCTTGGTAGTAACTTGATTAAAGTGTAGCTATCATTCTAAGTCTTTTGGATTAAGCACTTGGGCTTCAGACCAGTTGTTATACATTAGGAAGGTTTATGGCATGCACTGTGGTGGCAGGACATGTAGCTTTCATCCTTCTAAGTTGGGAACTGCTGATTGAGAGCCCAGTGTCTGTTATTCTTAAAGTGTATTAGTTCTGGTTTAAGCACTTGGGCTTCAGGCCAGTTATTTTACATTAAGAAGGTTTGTGGTCTGCACTCTTGTGGGAGAAGAGGCTGGACTCTGCCCTTCCGAGCTGGGAATTTCTGGTTAAAGGTTTATAGTGCCTGAATATTTGAACTGTATCTTACTGAAATTGGTACTCCTTGTTTGCTGTAGCATAGACTAGATCCAGGCCTGCTGAATCTAGCTTTGTTTATATGCTTGTTTGTTCGCTTGTTATTTCCCTGGAACGCTAATTCCACCTAATACGCGGCTTCTCAGCGCTTCTGTGGATCACTAGTGATATCTGCATTGCTTACTGTACTTATTTCCTTGTTTCACTTGAAAGAAAGTTACTGTTTGTCGTTTTTGCATTTAAGTTACCTGTAACACATTGCACTTAAGTTACCTGGCACTTGCTCACTAAAGCAATTCTATACGTCAGCACTGAAAATTAAAAGCACTACACCCTCACTCCCCACTGGCCCTGGTTTTCAATTAAGGAATTCCCAATATTATTCTAGCATGTCCAAAGGTGAGTTGTCAATCTCCTCTCCGGTCCAGCTGGTGAATCTGGGAATCTTGAGGCAATGTTACAACTGCCTCATGTACACAGACAACCCTCTCCTCCTCCCAACAAATTCCAACACATGTGAGAGATGCAACCATATAGCCAAACTGGAGGCTAAGCTCTCTCAACTCAGTACTGGCATAACCAGTCAGGAGAAGAAGGAAACCACACTCACTACAATTCCAGTCTCACATAGACCTACCACGACAGCAAACCAAACACATAATCACACAAAACATACTGGAGGCTCTAAATAAAGATCTGCCGAAGCAGCAGAGACCTCCAAAGCAGACACCCAAGCAGCCGCTACCCCAAAACAAAACACGTGCAACACATATCTCACAAAGCCAGTGTGCCGAACAGTCACAGCCCTTAAAACTAAACAACACACCTGATACACTTGTAATAGGTGACTCTATCGTCAGGCACACTGACGTCCTGCTCACCACGCTGAACAAGGAGAGGGTCACGGTGAGCAGCCTGTCGGGCACTAGGATCCGCCACATAACACAAGCACTCGGGTCACTCCAAGGCAAGCACAAATATGACTCGGTCATTGTCCATGCTGGTGTAAATGACCTGAGACGTACCTCCCTGGACTACATGAAAAGAGACATAAAGGAGCTCTCTGAGCATGTAGCCCAGGCCGGTATGACCCTGACCTTGAGTAGCATCTTACCCTCACCAAGAATGATGCCACAGTATGAAGACAAGATGATCAATTTCAACAATTGGCTTAAGTGCTGGTGTCATTCAAAGAGGATCCAGTGCCTGTCAGCTTGGGATGATATGCTCGACAAGCCATGATGCTTCACTAGGGACAGCTTGCACCTGTCACCCCTGGGCTTTCGGATATTGGCAAAGGCTCTTGCTACCCCCATAGTGCCTTTTTTAGGCAAGGCTCAAAAGACAAACCCACCTCCATTGGTATCACAAGGGATAAGAAACTAAGAGTAATGCTACTCAACGCCAGAAGTCTAAACCTCAAGATGCACGCACTCGAAACTCTCCTTAGCATGGAGAACATCGATATCTGTGCAGTAACAGAAACCTGGTTCAGGGCTCCCGAGAGCACCCCAGCACTACCAGGTTATACCTCATACCATGCTTTTCGGCCCCAAAACTTGAACCGAACCACAAAAGGAGGGGGAGTATCGATATTCATCAAAGATACCCACACCTCCAGGTTGGTGGCAAAGCACGAAGCATCAGAGACTATCCATGTGCAACTAACAGTGGGTAAAACTGCCTTCCAGTTTATAGCCTGCTACAGACCACCCTCCCAAACCCAGGAACCCCACTCGGCCTGCCTGAGAACACTGGAAAATATGAAGGTCTCTCCAAACACCATTATATTGGGCGACTTCAACTACCCAAACATAGACTGGGAGCATTACTCTAGCTCCAACACCCTAGCCCAAAGGTTCCTAGAATTTATAAACTCAAATGCTATGGAACAACTTGTTACCACTCCCACAAGAGGGAAAACATACTGGACCTGATCATCACCAACATGGGGACTCTATGCTCCAGACCAGAAGTGTATCCCTCACTGGTAAGATCAGACCATAAACTAATCTCACTGGATATTCACATCCCGATCCCACCCCCTGCCCAGAAAACCACAGTGAAAAACTTCTCTAAAGCAAATTTCACACTCCTCAAAACTGAGGTGGAATCCTTCAAAGCCCCCGGGCCTGTGGAAAATACGGCCCCGACCGCAGAATCCTTTATAAACGCATTCTATGAACACCTTCAGGAATGCATGGATGATGCGATCCCAATTAAAACCAAGACCCAATCCTCCAAAGGCAGACGTCCTGTCTGGTGGACCCCAGCCATAAACAAACTATACAATAGAAGGAGGAAGCTACTAAATGATAGAGCAAAATCCTAGAAAGGGAAGGCATCACTGATCAGTATTAGCAAAAAACTATGGGCACACATAAAATTGTCTTAAGGCCAGCTTCGAGAGAAAAATTGCACAGGACACTAAGGATAATCACAAGGCTTTCTTTAGTTATGTTAGGAACCTGGGTGGTAATTCCCAGATATGCTCAGAATTAGTCCAAAATGACAAAAAATACACTGAACCCACAGACCTTGCCAACATCCTAGCTGACAGGTTCAGTGCAAACTTCTCCCCCCCCTCCCCACCAAAAGGGCAAATATCTATCCTAGCAGAGTGCTGCCCCCTGACATCTCAGATGCTCAGGTAAGAGCCGCCCTCTCCAAAGCAAAAAACACAGCATCAATGGGACCAGACGGTGTCCCGGGCTGCATCCTACATGAACTCCAAGAAGAGCTAAACCCAAACATAAAACTACTGTTCAGTCTCAGCCTTATTACAGGATATGTGCCCAAAGAGTGGCGTACAGCAACAGCGGTCCCTCTCCATAAAGGTGGTGCCTCAACGGATCCTGGAAACTATCGCCCCATAAGCTTGACTAGCTTGGTCTGCAAAGCTATGGAAAGGATCATCATGGACCTCATAAATAAAGATATTGGGGACCTACAAACACTGGATCCTACCCAGTTTGGCTTTAAGGGCAGATCCTGCCTCTTAAACCTGGTTGATTTCTTTGAAACAGTCAACAAGGCCATTGACGAGGGGAAGGTGGTCCACACAGCCTACCTGGACCTCGCAAAAGCCTTCGATACAATACTCCACTCGGGCATTATAGATAAGCTCACCAGCTTAAATATAAACCCCTATGTCACTAGATGGATTGCAAATTGGCTCAAGGACAGAACCCATATGGTTAGAATTGCTGGAGCCATGTCAGACTCCAAACCATTTACAAGTGGTGTCCCATTTACAAGTGGTGTCCCACAAGGCTCAATCCTGGGACCTCTCTTGTTCGGTATATATTTCTCGGAGGTACAGGCCAACACGGAAGGACTGTGGCTGACCAAGTTCGCAGATGACTGCAAACTGGGCGCCATAATCGACTCTCCAGCCGACACAAGCATCCTCCAAAAGGGCCTCATAGAAAGAGACAACTGGTTCCAGAGCCATGGCCTCAAGCTAAATGCCAAAAAGTGTATAGTCATCCCCTTTGGCAAAAACAAAGTGCCCACAAATTACCACATAGGTGGTAATCCATTAAGTACAGAAGAAGTAATTAGGGACCTGGGGACCCAAGTTGATAGCAATCTCTCATTTGACAACCACATGGCCAAAGTGGTTAGAAAAACATTTTATATAGCCCACCTAATCATGGAGGGATTCACATCTAGATCAGGGGACGTCATCGTGCCTCTTTACTCATCCCTCATCAGGCCCATGATTGAGTACAATGCCCCTTTTGGGATGTACCTTACCAGACACCTGCAGCAACTGGAACGACCCCAAAAGTACCTCACCAAGAGGATCAAAGGGCTCAAACAGATGCCATAGGCTGCCCGGTTAAGGAAACTCCAGCTCTACTCAGTGGCATACTGCCTGTTCAGAGGCGATCTGTGCCTGACGTATAAAGCCATGTCCAACCCGGAATTAATGTACATGCTGCACCTTATAAAATCCAAATCCCATCGAGCTACGCGCTCGAGAGACTTGAACCTCAGCACTGAAATAAATAGGACATGCTGGAGGGACAGATTCATAACCCAGAGGCTCCCTTCACTCTGGAATAAAATCCCAGTCCAGGTTAGGCAGAGTCCCTCATTGACTCTCTTCAAGAGGAATCTTGATGAGTGGATGGGAGATCGTAGGTTTACCCCAGGTATCATTTCTGTGTCACTGTTAGACAGGCACAGTATACTAACCTCGAAAAAGGGCATAGCAAAATAAATTTAAAATGGGTGGCGAAAGCCAAACACATTCTGGCTAGGCTTATAAATGCCCTAGGGCAGATAGCCTAGTATGAACCTATGAACCTATTAAAAATGGAAAATAATTGGGTGAATAGGACTGTAGAAAGTGGGAAAGACTATGCAGGGGAACATGCAGAAGAACAATTAGAAGGAAAGAGTGATATGCAGTAGGGGAGGAGATGTATTTTCTTGTGGGACAGGTGCCCTTTTATAAGAAAAATAGAGAGGGGTAAATAGCATGAGGGTGGTGTGGGTAGGAAAAAGGATATAGTGATGGCAGCAACAGCAGACAAACTGATGTAAAAGGGCGGCAGACACTGAATTTATAGATTGTTTGTTTGTGTCTTTCAGCTTTTCTCGGTTAGGGGTCGCCACAGCAGAACTCCGGTCCACTAATGATTGGCAGTAGATTTTTACGTGCTGGCTTGCTGGGCCTAACGCACAACCTTCAACGAAGGAATGCCCATTCACGCATGTCGCCACACAGAAGGTGCTCTAACTGAAAATCGAGTGGGCAACGTCTGTGAGGCAACAACGCTACCGCAGCACCACCACCGCAGTTGTAAAGTTGCCAGTCAATAAATGCGATATAACTGGTGAAAAATGAGTGTCTGGTTCCAAGGAAAGAGACAGAAAATACCAAAACTGTCATTTATTAGTACATCAGGTTAAGCGCTTTCATCTATCCTCCATAGACTTCTTCAGAACACCATTTCTCAAACTGCCTTTAAATAGTACTAATTAATTCAAATTATCCAATCCTGTGATACACCAATTTGATCTCATGAATATTAATTTCATGGATACTGAATGACTCATCCTGACATGGATTCTCATAACACAATTTAAAATCATGAAAATACATATAAAATAACTAAACAGTTATATAACTGTTTACGCATGATATAAAATTCATAATATTCAATAATAAAATTACATAGTAAAATAAAAATAAAAATTTAAAAATGTTAAAAATACAACTATTAGTTGTGTCTCACAATGAACACACAAAACTGTGGGAAACTTGTAGGATTGGATAATTTGAATTAATTAGTACTATTTAAAGGCTAACCTGTTAACCTGATGTACTAATGAACAACAGTTTTGGTATTTTGTCGCTTTCCTTGGAACTGGACACTCATTTTTCACCAGTTATATTGCATTTATTGACTGGCAAGCGTTGGGTTTGACTGGTGTAGTACTTTTTTGGCAGTTGTAAAGTTGTTTGTCAGTAGCAACCTCTTCATTAGTTACAGATTTCTTTAATGTAGAATTATTCAGATAGTTTTACTTCTGCAGAGATTGAGAGTATTGAGTGATATTGGTGGATTATAATTACAGAAGTTTTGAGTGGACTTTTATGGTTGAAATTTTCTGAAATGGGTAGTTAATTGGGTCATACATTTTGTTTCATTGCTTATTAAAAGAATGTTTAAAACTGCAAATTTAAAACCCATTCTAACAAGTGGTGCTGTATTATACAAGGAATATAATTTAATACAGTCAGGAAGGTGAATCAATAAACAAATGCGTGTATGCATGGTCCTAAAAAATGTGTGCAAGTAGTCTGTTTTGAAAACAGCCCAAAGGTAAACTTAATCCTCCACTAGCCAGATGCATTTTCTATGAATCTGGGTTTTCATGCTATTTTAATGAATTTGAGTTTTGCCGTTTCAATGAGTATGAGTTTCAAGGACAGAGAAGTTTACAGCTCATGCTAAATCTGTATTCATTGTGAGACTGTATTGTTTGTTTAGCAAATGGCTATCTGTGTTTGTGTTATTTTATTTCAATATCTGTAAACATTGTGGAAGTAAATAAGAAAACAGTATGCACACTGATAGATTTGAACAATGTGTATGGTAACTGGTGGGAAATAGCCAAATAATGGAACATTGGAATGGCTGGGGAGGGGGTGGGTGTTGCTGCAAGAGAGGTTGCTCGGGGGTGGGAATCTATTACCCTGCTAGGGCCCTATTTGACTATGATCCAGTTCTGGTATTTAAAGTAGGAAATAAGTACACAAAGGTAGTTGCAGTTTAACTACATTACAAGTTATCTTTTTCTTCTTATCCACTTAAATGATTTAAGGAAATTACTGGAGTGGCTTTCTTGGGGAGTGACTTACCTGTGAGTGTGGCTTAAATAGGGTTGTTTTGTGAGTATGTTGTGGGTGGGGCGTAAGGGGGCGCCGGAGCACTACTTCACCTAGAGCACCATTTCAGCTAAGGCCAGCCCTGCCTGATTCACATAAATTTCTTTATAAAAACCCTGCTGCTGACCCAGAAACTATTTATCAGGGTCCCAAGGGGGTTAAGGCCGCTACTGCAAAAAACCCTGTCCCTTCTGACGGGGATTCAAGGGCACTAGACAGATGGGAGAAAAAGGTTTACACTTATGCTACTTTGGCTGTGAGGGCTTTAAATTGTCAATTTCATATGATTAAATATCAGCAATACTTAATGTCACTGTTAAAACAGAAAATGTTGACTAATTCTGATTGTACAGAAAATAAGGAAATACAGGATTTATTGCATGCAACTGAACAAGTGGGAAAACATACATTGCAATGTGGTTTTGATTCTCTGGAGGCCTCCTGCAGGGCAGCAGTTACGGGTTCTATCATTAGGAGGCATGCTTGGTTAAAGGACCAAAATCTGCCTGATCATGTTAAAGCAAAATTATTAGATGCTCCATTACAGCATGACACTTTATTTGGTGTTAAAGCAGAGGAGGTTTTGAAGAAAATGGAGGACAAAGCAAAATCTATGCAAACAGTGAAGGATTTCTTACAGGTTCAGCCACCAAAATTTAGTAGGAACTGGCCTACAAAGAACTGGTCCTTTCCAGTGTCAGACAGGCCACAAAGAGGCAGATACAGATGTCCCAGGGGCAGATCCCAGCCCCAGGGCTCATACAGGCCTAAACAGTGGGGCCCTCCCACCTCCAAAAGTGGAGAAGACAAAGCACAGCCATACAGGAAACAGTCCCAATGACTTGCCTCTGCCAGCACCAAGCACTTATCTTCTTGCAGCCCCCTTAGGGGGAAAACTATCACTTTTCTCTCAAAATTGGCACATGATCACCCAGGACAAATGGGTATGGAATATAGTGTCCCAGGGCTACAGGTTCCACTTTCACACCCTGCCAAAGGCAAAACGTATGCCAAACCTGCCACACAATCAATGGGCAGAGGCACAAAAACAAGTTTCATCCCATATGCAAATAAGGGCCATTCAGCAAGTACCACAGCAAGAGCAGGGACAAGGATTTTACTCGAGACTTTTCTTGGTCCCCAGAAAGGACAAAGCCTGGAGACCAATACTGGACCTGTTTTTTCTAAACACATTTCTGGATGTTCCAAAATTCAAAATGGCTTCTGCCCATGCTGGGCAAGAAGGCTTGGCTTGTAACTTTGGACCTAAAAGAGGCATACCTGCATATACCAATCAGACAATCTTGCAGAAGATACCTCAGATTCATAGCTGGCTCAGTGCACTACCAATTCTCTGCACTGCCCTTTGTCTGCAAAATGCAATTACTGGTGCCAGGCATTTTGTGAAGACCCTGGGCGCAGTAGATAAGTCAAAGTGGAATTCAAATTTATCCTTACTTGGACGACTGCCTTATACAAGCAGAGAACAAGGACACTCTACTAAAGCATCTGGCATTCGTAAAAAGATTATTAATTTGCCTAGGGTACACAGTAAATGAAAAGAAATCAAAACTAGTACCCTCTCAAGAGATAATATTCCTGGGTGCAAGCTTAAATGCAACTGCCCAGATGGCTTATTTCACGCCAGACAACCAAAGGCAACTAACTTCTTACTTCAAAATGTTGGCAACAAAGACCCAGTTGTCTGCAAGAAAAATTCTGCAGGTTTTGGGCTTCATGGCATCCTGCATTCTGCTAATTCCATATGCCAGACTGCATATGAGGAAACTTCAGTGGTACCTAAAAAGTGTCTGGACTCAACATTGTCAAAGCCTGGAAGCATTACTTACCCTCATTCCTTGCCTGCAACAGGAGTTTCGATGGTGGGCTCATGCCTGTCACCTCAACAAGGGACAGCCATTCACTCTACCCACAGTCAGGCAATCAATAACAACAGATGCATCAGATTATGCCTGGGGAGCACACATGGCAGGAAAATGTATTCAGGGCACATGGTCCACAGGCCAAATGCATCTACATATCAATCAAAAAGAGATTTTAGCTGTTCAGAATGCTCTGACAGCTTTCAAGGATCTACTCCATCCAGGACAACTACGGATAAGGGCAGACAATACTACAGTCATGTGGTACATAAACAAGCAGGGAGGCACACATTCCTACCCCCTCTGCAGACATGCCATAACTTTGTGGAACACAGCATTGGCTTATCAAGTACACCTGCAAGCACAATTCGTGCCAGGAAAGAACAATACTCTGGCAGACAAGCTAAGCAGAAACCTTACGGATCCCCACAAGTGGAAACTGGTTCCACAAGTCTTCAGCATGATAAAGGAATGAGGATGCCCAGACATAGATCTATTTGCCTCCCCTCACAACTGCCAACTACAGAAATTCTGCACAAGGATTTATCACACGCAAGCATGGAAAGTGGATGCTCTGTCATTCAGCTGGAAAAGTCTAACAGTATATGCCTTTCCCCCTCTGCCTGTCCTCCCCAAGGTACTCCTGAAGGTCAGACAAGAGAAGCCAAGAATGATTCTGATTGCCCCAGACTGGCCATGCCAGCACTGGTACCCAATCCTAAAAAGCTTGTCTCAAGGCTCAGTGTGGACATTGCCTCTAATTCCTCACTTACTGACCCAGCAAAACAATCAGATTCTGCACAGCCAGCTCAGGACCCTAAGTCTGGCAGCATGGCGGATAATGTAACCATTCAAAGCACATCTCTCTCTAAAACAGTGATGGATGTTATTTTGGAGGCCACAAGGCCAAGTACCAGAAAATCTTATGCAGAAAAATGGAAAAGATTCTGTGTTTGGAACCAGGCACAAGGAATTGACACATCTGTACCAAATATTCCTCAGATTTTACAATACCTAACTGAGATGCTGGACAAAGGCCTATTCTTTTCCTCAATTAAAATTCATGCCTCTGCCATTTCAGCTCATTACAATACTGAACCTCCTATTTTTTCCCATCCTTTGCTAAGGCAGTACCTCAGAAGGGCCAAAAGCATAAGACCTCCAAGAAGAGCCCCAATACCTGCGTGGGACCTCAATTATGTCTTGGAAAAATTCACACTGCCGCCTTTTGAGCCAGCCAGTACAGCTGATATAAAGTTTTTATCGTGGAAAACAGCTCTGCTCCTAGCAATAACCTCTGCAAGACGAGTTTCAGAGTTACAGGCACTCATGGCTGTGGAACCTTTCATCATTTTCCATCCAGACAGGGTTTCTCTAAGGATGAACCCAACATTTATGCCTAAGGTAGTGTCCAGTGTGGCCCTTAACCAAACCATTAATTTGCCTACCTTTTATCCAAACCCACAGAATAAGGGTGAGAGACTTTTGCATTCCTTGGACATACACAGACAACTACGCTTTTGCTTGGACAGAACTAAAGCTTTCAGAAAAACTGAGCAACTTTTAGTGGCATATGCTGCAGGATCTCAAGGACAGCTTATCTATTTCGAAATGGATAGGCCACTGCATTCGTTTCTGCTACTCGCAACATGACAAATCAGTGCCCAGGGGCATTAGACCTAATTCTACCAGGGCAGCAACCACTTCAGCAGCCTTTCTCAGAGGAGTACCAACCAAAGACATTTTAGAGGCTGCAACTTGGAGTTCAGTGCACACTTTTACAAAGCACTACCATTTACCTCTCTACTCTAAATCCAGAGCAGGCTTCGCTACTGCAGTTCTGCAAGGCCTTATAGCCTTTCCTAATCCTATTTAGGACCAGCCACCCAGCCATAGCTTTGGGATTCAACCTCAGAGTAATGACTGCAACAGTGAAACACGATGAACATAGTACAGTTGTGTACCTACCATAAATGTAGATGTTCGAGTGTATTCACTGTTGCAGTCCAGGTTACCCTCCCTCCATCCCCCTTTTCTTTGCTGGGACTTACCTATACTTCTCTATCTTATGCAACCTATGTGGTGTATTTGCTTGTATAATATTTTTAGCCTACCATTTTGGGGGCACCTGACATCTGGGGCAAGAAAAACTGAAGAAAATGGCGTTGGCTGCATCTTTTATACCCCTGCCGCACTGACGTCAGGGAAGACGCAACAGCAACCGACGCCGGACCTAGATTTTAGAATTCTGGCCGACTGCAGGTAGCCTGCCAGCAGGATAACCCAAGAGTAATGACTGCAACAGTGAATACACTCTAACATCTACATTTATGGTAGGTACACAACTGTACTTTCTAAATATAGTGTCCCAGGGATACAGATTTCACTTCCACACGTTACCAACACCAAGTGGATGTCCAGATCTACCCCCAAATCAGTGGGCAGAGGCCCAAAAGCAAGTACTTTCTCTCTTAAGCATGGGGGCTATTCAGTTGGTACCAGAAGAGGAAAAGGGGCAAGTTTTCTACTCAAGACTTTCCCTGGTACCCAGAAAAGACAGTTCATGGCGTCCTATCCTGGATATGTCTACTCTAAACACATTTTTGGTGATTCCAAAATTCAAGATGCTGACTCTTCACCAGTTGCTCCCTGTGCTAGGCAAAGACACCTGGTTAGCAACACTAGATTTAAAGGAAGCATACCTGCATATCCCAATCAGGGAATCTTGCAGAAGATACCTACGCTTCAAAGCAGGCTACACGCACTATCAGTTCTCTGCACTGCGCCCAAGGTATTCACAAAGTGCCTAGCTCCAGTCATTGCATTTTGCAGGCAAAGAAGTATTCAACTTTACCCATACCTGGACGATTGTTTAATTCAGGCAGAAAGCAAAGGCAAACTTTTGAATCATCTGGCCTTTGTACAAAGGGTGCTAACTTGTCTGGGGTACACCATAAACGAAAAGAAATCACACCTGTACCCTGTCAACAAATTATATTCCTGGGAGCAGGCGTGAATACAACTTCCCAGACGGCTTTCCTCACGCCAGAGAAACAAATTCATTTGACAACCTACTTCAAACAACTGGCCACAAAAACCCTGCTTTCTGCAAGGCAAGTAGTACAAGCCTTGGGGTTCATGGCCTCCTGCATTCTTCTAATTCCATATGCAAGACTGCATATAAGGAAACTACAATGGTATCTAAAAAGCCTATGGTGTCAACATTCTCAGGATCTAGAAGCAATGATTCCTATCATACCTTGCCAACGCCTAGAGTTTCTTTGGTGGGCAGAGGCCAGCCACCAAAACAAGGGACTACCATTCACACTACCCCCTGATGCCCAAACCCTAACAGACTCATCAGACTATGCATGGGGGGGTTCACCTGGCAGGGAAGTGCATTCAAGGCAAATGGAACCCAAATCAAATGCACCTGCATATCAATGAAAAAGAAATGTTAGCTGTACAGCATGCTCTGACAGCCTTCAAGGACCACATTCTTCCAGGACAATTAATGGTGAAGACGAACACCACCACTGTTATGTGGTACATAAACAAGCAGGGAGGTACACATTCTTACCTCCTCTGCAGACTAACCATGGCATTGCGGAACACAGACCTGAGCTACCAAGTGCATCTACAAGCTCAATTCCTGCCAGGAAAACTGAATACACTGGCAGACGAACTAAGCAGAAACCTCATGGACCCACACGAGTGGAAACTGGAACCAAGGATTTTCAACATGTTGACAAGCAAATGGGGGGAGCCCAGATATAGACCTGTTTGCCTCTCCCCAGAACTATCAATTGGACACATTTTGCACATGGACTTTCCACAAACAAGCTTGGAAAGTCGATGCTCTGTCCTTCGGCTGGAAAATCAGTTTACGCCTTTCATCCTCTGCCTCTTCTCTCCAAAGTACTACTAAAGATCAAACAAGACAAACCAAGGAAGATTTTGATTGCACCAGACTGGCCACGCCAACACTGGTACCCTCTCTTGCACAGTGTGTCAATGTTGGCCCCATGGCACCTGCCCCAGACTCCTACCCTATTGTCTCAGCAGGAGAATCAGATCCTGCACCCTCAGCTTCAAACACTGAACTTAGCCTGGCTAATTACCCAGTCTCTCATTTACCACCCCCTCAGTAAACCAGTGATGGATATCATTTTAGAGGCAAGGAGGCCTAGTACTAGAAAATATTATGCTGAAAAATGGAAAAGATTCTGTGCTTGGAACCAATCTCAAGGGATGAGCACAGCAGTGCCCAATTTACCTCAGATTTTACAATACTTTATTCCTTTTTACTATGCTTAAAAGCTTTTTGGTGTATTTGCTTTTTTGTTGGAGGTATAACTTTGTATAGTTATAGATTTAATTGCTCCCCATTAGGGGGGCACCTGACATTTGGGGCAAGAAAAACTGATGTAATGGAGTCGGCTGCATGTTTTATACCCCAGAGGACATGATGTCACGACCCAAGACTTTGTTAATCAGGCTGACTGAGGGCTACTGCAAGCAGATAACTCAAATGTGATGACTGCAACATTGAATACACTCTAACATCTACATTTATGGTAATTGTACACAACTGTACTTTAGAGGTGCAGGTGTAGGGTAAGTGTAAAGGTTGGGATTCTCAATGGCTAAAAAGATGAATTTTTTGATAGATTACAATTTTAATGACTAAAGAGATTAACTTTTTTTTAGTAGATGAGTCTGAAAGGTTTGGTAGTTTGTCTTGTTTGTTTATTTATAGGATTATACAACATGGGGGGCAGTCAATGTATTTACATGTGGAACACAAGAAAGATGAGAAGTTCAAATACTGTATGTGGCAAAACCCGGTGCACTCGTAGTTGGAAGTGTATGATTTATTAGTAACAAAGTCTAAACAATCTCTAGACTGTACTGTCCTGGTACTGGAGTGCTCTGCATGTGCTAATGTAGAGGCGTTAATTACTATGTAGTATTTGTGAAAGTGAGTGTTTGCTAGAGCAAAGAGAAAATATGCACTGTCACTTTATACTCTACGTTGAACAAAACAGTGTTTTACATAAAAATCTACATAAGATCTGCGGATATTGTTAGTTATAAAGTCAGACGTAAGAGCTGGAATGTCAACACTAGCACCATTGTGAAGCTCTGTATGCTGAAATCTTTTTATATTTGTAGCTTTTACAGAGCTGTCATGGTTCAAGAGTAATAAATACTTAAAAATTTTTAACGTATGGTTTTAGAAATAAATATATTTTCTGAAAAATTGTTCATGGTACACCATTACTCCTGTGGAGGAAGCTAATAGCCAAAGTTCAGAGCTCTTGTGGAGTAAATCAGTTGAACAGTACGCGGAAGGCTTCTGGTTTTTACTCCTTACGACAGTAAAACAGGAGTAGGATATTTATTTTGCTGAGTGTTGTAAGATATCTGTTATAATTCTGAGGAATAGAATTGCAGTCAACATAATAACAAAACTTCAATTTTAGATGGGAGGATATATATACTAATTCTGAGGATGAGAAATTTCCTAATATCCTCCCCTAGTCTGAGGTATAGGAATCTTGGGAGTTCCTATTTATAGTTAACAGAAGTGTGAATAGGAAGGGTCCCATGTGTGAAGGGATGCTGGGTGGTGAATCCCTCTGCAAGTCTCATTTTATCTGAGTGAGTTTTAAGGCAGTATTTTGATCATGGAATTATACTTTTAATTTTCCTAATGGCTAGACTTACATTAGCAGGTCTCAGACTTCCCATAGGGACCTGCTGTATTACTACCATGTAAGCAGTATAGCTGATGGCATGTTTTTGCTTTAGTAGAAAGGTGTCCCCTGTTGAAGATCTCAACTAATTGAATTTTTTCAGTGACTTGTGTAATTTGATTGCCATTTAAATATCTTCACTTTGACTTTTCTGACATCTTTTTTTGGGATTCCTGATGAAAGTTTGACAAAATGGTGATCATAAATCCTTCGAAAAACTCAAAAAAATATACATAGGAAAGCCCCCCCCCCCCAGAGGCTCCTCTGCACCCCCTGCCTCTTAAGCATGTCAAGTATGAAATCACACAAAGGGAAATCACCAGTGTATCATTTGAATTGCACTTGAATGGTCAACAGTGACGGCATGGATAATTAGCATAGCAGTGTTGCTTCTGATACCCTTTTCTTTTGCTTATTGTGATGGGCATCGGGCTGGCACCTCGGCACAGTAAAAATCTACTGCCAATCATTAGTGGACCAGAGTTCCGCTGTGGCGACCCGTAACCGGGAAAAGCCGAAAGAATAACAACTCATAGTACATGATAGTTTTTATGGAGAGTTTGCATAATGCCAGCTGGATTCATATAGATGGGTTTTGCCATCTGGTGGTGTAAACCTTGGATTAAGAGGATTGTCACTGTTGAAGTGACATCCCAAAGGAGTTGAGGATGGATGGACGGATTAAAATAGTTGGGTTTTCTTTATTTTGTTTAACTTTTATACTAATTTAATTTACAGTTTCTTCAACTTGTGAAAGTGCTTGGTAGAATCCATCAGTTCATGTCTGCTGCTGATTTATATGGTATTTAGTCCATATATATCTTGTACTTAATTTATGTATAATTTCCTTTTGATCTGTTTCTTAGGATGGTACAGGTAACTACAAAGTTAAAGTATGGGCTTTCAGTTTGGTGGTGTATTGTTTGGTATGCAGTATCCATTATGTCACACCACTTGGCTAGCAAGAAGTGCCAGTTTTTTACATATAGGTGCTGTATTAGCAGGTAGACCTCCATAGACGACCATTTAAGTGAATGCTACTAGTTAAACATAGGTTCATAGATTAGTACTAGGCTAACTGCCCTTGTGAGCCATTTTAAGCCTAACCAATTATGCCTTGTGAGACTCAAACCCTGCACTTTGTGTTTGTAAGGCAAACACCTTAACCATTAGGCCAACCTTCCAAGCCCTGTAATCTCTTCACATTGACGCTGCTCATTAAAATCCTCCACTTCTGTCCAGTGAATTTTTCTGAATCTCTTGCCACTTTTGCATTCTTCTGTTAACTATCCTTTCATTCTCCTACTTTACTGTCCAGCTTCTGTTCACTTGACACTGCTTTATTAAAGTTGAGAGCATAGACTCCCCTTGAATCAGCCTAGAGAATCAGCCTAGCAAACCACAGTATCTCACAGGTGTGATCACTACAGAGTGCCTCACAGTCATTGGATTCTTTCAAGTACTTGGCAGTCTGTCTGTAATGGAAGCACTGTACACGTCTTATTGTTCACTTCTCTTTAATTATCTGCTATTGCTGTTTACTGTTTACCTCTGTACTGGTAACAGCAGTAAAAGGGCCTCTACTGATCTTACTCTGTCTACAGATTTTTACAGTGTTGGTGGCAGCATTGTAGAGGTTTTCTGTTCCATCTTTTATCCATCACACTATCCTTTCTCTGTAAACATAAAGACACCTACTCCTAATGGCAGCAGTGCTAGTATGTCTTTAAAACCCATCATCTCTTACTCCATATCATTCTTACATCAGCTCCTCAAACTTCACTTTCTACGGGTGGTAGCAGTAGAAAGTGCTTTCCAGTCATTCATGTACTTTACCCAACACACTACTACTTGTTGGCTCTTCATCCTAAGATTTTTCTTTTTTTATATCACTGTACCCCCCACTGTTGGTGACAGCAGTAGTAGGGTGGCCTATTCTGTTTAGTATCTTCCCTCCTGTTTCTCTAATCCAGTCTTACAGAAGGACCACTAATACCGATGGCAGCAGTGTTGTACCCCCTTTTTTCCCATCTTTGTTGCTACCCCATTCTTCAGTTTCAGCCTTAAGGGTAGAAAAGGATGCCCATTTTGTCTCTAAGCCCAGTCTTCTCCACTACTTTCACCTTTCAGCCAACACTTTATTACTGTCTCACTGCTTCTGTTTTCCATTGCGGTTGTTGTATTATGTTTCATTCTAAAATTGGGGTTTCTGTCAGCCTAAATACAATTTTCCTATATATCCATTTCCAGTGCGGAGTTCTGCTGCCACTGTTCTTTTTTCCTTCTCCTTCCTTCCCTCTACATTGTTATCTACAGTTGTTCAGCTTACTAATCTCTCAGTGGTCATTCTGTTCCGCATTGTTCTGTGCCATAGCTTTAGTCATCCCACTATCACCCTAGCCTCCTCCTCCTGGACTGTCATGGCATCAGCCTGACTACGAGGATGCCCCATCCCAAAAAAAAAACAAAACAAAAAAACACAAGGTTACTAGGAAGCATCTTTGAAAGAAGGAATACCAAGAGATCAACAACCTTAATTTAGAGTTCAAAGCCAACCCCCTGGTCCCTGCAGACTTCCAAGATGGATGCACATTGAGTTACAGCTTAATCCTAGCTCTTCCAGTGTGAAAACAGAAACGCAGCAGAGAAGGCCAGTAGACTTTTGTGTTTATGGGTAAATTTCTGTAACTGGCTAATAGATGTACTGCTTGGATGCCTGGATAAAAGAAATACAGAGGACCTGGAAAAATTGGCTACAAAAAGTGGGGAAGAAACACCGACTGGGGAAAGTTCTGCAGCTGTTCAGCAAAAAGCAGTGCAACCTTCAGACATGACTTCAGTAAACCTACAGGAAGACACAAGACAGCTGCTGATGGAGTATATCAACACAAGCAACAGAAAAAAATGGAAGAAGCTTTAAATAGGTATTCAGATGAGATGATAAAGCTGCAAAAATCAGAGGTTGAAATGAATAAAAGGCTGGCTGAATATGAGATTGCTCAGAAAGAGATGTTTCAGAAAGTAATAGAATTAGAGGACAGAGCACGTAGGGCAAACTTAAGATTTTCAGCTATACCAGCGAAGATGGAAGGGACAGACTGCATTCGTTTTATGAAAACACAAATACGCAACTTTACTGGTATTCCACAGCAGTTGTTAGTTGAAAGGCACATTTTGTATATGCTCCAAAATCTGGCTATGAGAAAGCAACCTAGACCTTTAATAGTAAAGATGCAATCCTACCAGCAGAAGTTGATTCTGACAAAACTGTGGCAGAAGGACAGAGTACTAAAAATGTGAGACAGCAGAGTGTTTGTGGAGAATGATTACTCATTGTACACCAGGCAGAAGAGGAGTAAATTTATTCCAGTATTCAGGGAATGTCGAGACACAGGTGTGAGATTCAAACTGTTGTACCCAGCTGTCTTAAAGGTATTCTTCTTTGGAGGAGCAAAATCATTTTTTGATGAAGTACATGCTAAGGAGGAAGTACAAAAGTTTCTCCAACAAAACGTGAGCTCTGAAACAGAAGAATATTCTGCTTCTTTTTCTTATGATAATAAAGACCACATAGAGACTATACCTGTGAAAGCTTTTTAGTGTTTCAAAGGAAAATGGAGAGAAAGAAGGAAGCACGAGAGTTGACTAGAAGATTCGAGAGTACATTGGAAATGAAGCAGAGACAGGATTTGGGAGATGGAGATGAACAGTAATAAAACCAGTAACTTAATGTGGTATTGCATTGCAGTAATTATATTTGTGAAATATGACAGAACAAGAAAATCTGGAAATATTCAACTTTTTCAGAATTTGAGCTGTGGGGGACTCTAAATATGCTTTACTTCATGTCATTAATGCTTGGAAAAATGCTTTGGGGAGAAAGTTAACTGTAAGTAAAGAAAAAAATGTTCTTAATGGTACTATTTTTGTGGTGTATGGTTTTCTTTGCATGCTATAATGAAACGTTTTAATTGTAATGGACATTGTAAACAGGTGCTGCTGTTTTTTTTTTCTTTCTCCCTTCTGTCATTTTTCTTGTTCAGTTTTAAGAAATGTAGACACTGCAGTGTAAATAAAAACCTGCTTATAAGAGCATTACAAAAGAAAAATGAATATGCTTTTTCTCATTTTTCCATTGGGGAATGCCTGGATTAAGGACCTTAGATTGATTTAGTAACAAGTTTTAAAAGAATGGAAGTAAATAAAAAATAGTGAATATTATGATGCTTGTTTTCTAGCAAATGCATGTATGCTTGGTCACAGTTCTCTATCTGGTTCTCATGTCTCCATGGAAACAACCTGAAGAAGAGAAATTGACAGTCTGGTTCTCGTGTCTCCATAGAGACAACTTGGTAATGAGAAATTGGCTGTCTGGCTCTCATGTCTTCATTGAGACAATCTGATAAGGGAAATTGGTTATAGTTTGGTAGAGAATGATTGGGGAGGGGGGGGGAAGAGAAACTGAGATAATGTTCTCTGAAAGCATTCAGGGGATTTCCCAACAGAGAGAGCTATAAAGATAAGACAAAACCAGTTAGCACTTAGTAGAAGCACAGGCTGCACCATGCGTCCCAGTATCAATAACCTTTCTTTTAGGTTAACTTAAGTATGTGAGTACGGCTGTCAGTTTGGGACATTTGCTCCTGTTAGGGGTATGTACATAGTTTTGTGTGTTAGTATTAAGTTAATAGGTTTTGAGGGGTATTGGGGTTTGTTTTTTTTTTAACTCATTCACTTCAATGGAACTCAGGAAATTTGCACTGCAACTTCCAGTGTGTGGAGCCTCAGCCTTTTGACAGTCAAATTATGTCCTCACATTTCAAACAAATGTTCATATTTCTGGAACCATAGGGATTATGAAAGTATAAATGGCAAACTCTTCAGCACAAGCTATTTTTGTAGTGGTAGTATTCTGTAGGTTTTAGGTCTTAAACTAATTTTATAAGTCACAGTAAACACAGTAACTATTACATTTGTAATATATTGTAAACAGCTTACAGTATCTCAGCAACCACTCAAGTTACGGACATACTGTCAGAATTTTATTCATCTAGCTGAGAGCTTTCATGTGAGGCTAAGGAGTTCTATCTGTGTTACTTGGCTGAGATTTAGAAAAATGTGAAAATTTTATATATATATATATATATATATATATATATATATATATATATATATATATAAAAAATATAAAAAGAACAGTTAATATCTACTTTTCTGCACTAGACAGAGGTCGGGTATTAGTGCAGTTGAGTTGGTTTCTGTGTGAACTTTAATATTAAATCTTTTAAAATCTTGTACATAGCATAGCTTTGGAATTATTGATGCAGTTATGAACAAGCAATGTTTGACGCCTTGAGGCGTCGGTAGGAGTTAACTGCAGATGCACCTGTAGGCATCACTGGGATGTAATGAGTTAAGATGTGACATAAGCTGAAATGGATGCGACAAACAATTATATAAAAGTTCAACCTGCCAAACAGTGTATGCATGCAACACAAAAACTGGAAGTAGACATTTAAAAAAAAGTGTTGTATATAAAAGGTGGAAATAACTTTTTAATACATTGATGCTTTCTGTAGTGTATACCAATGTACGTCTGATGAAGCCGTTTGGGTGAAAGCGCTAACGTCTATGTAATAAATTTATCAGATCTGTCACGCAGCGTTTATTATTATTTTTACGAAGTTGCATCTATAGTTGTTTGTGGAAGAATATAATATCAGAACTTTGTTGGATACTGGAGGTTTTCCGCTACTTAACCCTGTATTTTTTGGTATACATCGTTTTTTTGATTTGTTTACCAGGGTTACAGCTCCGTTGGCTAGGTGTGCTCATTTACGTGTTTTTTGGCTTTCTGTAGTGTCTTTTAAATGTCAGTGGGCTCACAGATAATACAAAAGAAAGAGTAGTGAGCTATACTGAAAAATGTAGAGTGCAAATAGCTATGTTACAGGAGGCACACTTGGAAAGAACTGAACATGTACATTTGATAAACTATTCTGCAAAATACCTGGGACAAAAGAAAGGAGTACTTGCATTAATTGCAAGTGGAGCTCCAATAGTTATAGAAGAGAATAAAAAGGATAGTAATGGCAGATTTGTAGTGCTAAGGTGCTACTGGCAAGGGAAGAGAATTACACTGGCATGTATCTATATTCCACCTAAAACTGCTTTAATGGAGCTTAAGAAAATTCTGGGAGAAAGAATCCGTTTTCAGCAAGGAATATTATAGGTAGGGACTAGAATTTGATTTGCAGCAGTGAGGATGTGTCTGGGGGACCCAGAATGAAATGTATAACAAAGGAGGGTAGATTTTTGAAGAAAGTTATGAAAATATTTGGCTTGGAAGATGTGAATTTAGTAAAAGGAGTTCTGAGTGAATTTATATATTCTTCAAGATATAAAAACTGGGTTGGGTTAGACAGAATTTACATTTCACAGGAACATGTGCATTTAATGGAAGGTCTTGATATGCACCCCATAACTATTTCAGATCCTGCTCCAGTAATTAAAATAAAAACACAATGGTAATGAAATAAAAATGAGACACTGGTACTTTCTTGAGGAATTTAAGGAATGGGTAGTGGAGATTATTCAGGAGCTATTTGAGGAGATAGAAATTTCTTTGGAAAATATAGCTAGGGGTGGGATAAAATTAAGATGGAGTTTAAAAATAAGGTAAAGAAAAAGAAAAGGAAGCTATGATTAAGAAGTAACGAGAATTATTTAGAGGGACTGACAAATGCTAAAGTATTGCATAATAGGGGGAATACCACAGAACCAGAGGTGGATCAACTGCAGAATGCTAAGCAGAATATAAGGAATTTATCTCGATTAATATGCAAAGTTTATAAAAATTGCTATTAAGCAACTGTTTTTGATGACACTAGCACACAGAAACTTTTAGCACAATGACTCTGGCAACAGAAAGTAGAAAGGGCTGTGTCACCTTCCTTGCTCCCAAAGCTTGGCAACAAGATCCTATAGAGATATTAGAAATATTTCAGAAATTCTATGAATGTCTGTAAAAAAACAGAGAAGTATGGAAAGCAAGAAAAGATAGAAATAGAAATGTTTATGGAAGAATTAAATATGCCAAGGTTTGAGGTAGATGAGGCTCAATTACTAACAGTTAGGACAGGATGAGATGAAATAAAAATGGTAATGTATAACCAATCCACAGGCAAGTCCCCAGGAATAGATGGTATTTCTGTGGAAGTTAGGACAGAAAAAAACTGACGAAGATCTGGAATTTTTTTTAACAGTATTTTAAGAGGAGCAGTACCAATGTCCTGGAAGAAAGCAGTTGTATCTGTAATACCTAAATAGGGTAAAGATCCATCAGATCCAGCTTAATACAGGCCCATTTCAATACTAAACCATGATTATAAAGTGTTCATGTCTACAATGGCTAAAAGAATGTCAAAATTGATAGATATGGATCAGTTTGGTTTTGTGGAGGGGAGGCAAAAAATTGACAACATTAACAGAACATTGATGAGCCAGAGGGAAGCAAAATGCAACAAAATACCATTGTCATTGGTAGGTCTTGATGTGTAGAAAGCATTTGACAGAGTAAGCTGTGACTTTATGAACAGGGCAATGGAAGCATTTGCATTTCCTGGAAACATTATAAGGTTGATTAAGAGGATAAATGAGGAATCAGAGGCAAAAAGTAAAGTGGGTGGGGTCCTCTCTGATAATTTCTGCTTGAGCAGAGGAACCAGGTATGTGTGTTGAGTTTCCCCCATTGTTTTCATTATATTTAGAACCATTGCAAAGAAAATAAGGGATTCAAAAATGTAGGGGTACAATTGATGTGGTAGTCAAGAAAAGCTGGCTTTATTTGCAGATTATACTGTCTTATACCTGACAAAACCAGAAAAAGACATTAGTGTTGTGGAACATTTTGAGATTGTTTCACATCTTTTTGGGATACAAAATTAATGAAGCTAAAACAAAGGCAATATTGGTAAATTATATACCCACACATGAATTGGTTTAGCAATGTCCATATCTAAGGGAACATGATAAAATGAAGTATTTAGGGGAATGGATTAAAAAGGATTCTGGTATGGCAGCTAAGGATATGTGGGAAGAGACTGAAAAGATCATACAAAAACTGAGAAATGGGAAGCTCTGTTATATGGATATGGATAGAAAGATACAAGCAGTTAAAATGTTTTTAGTCCCTTTATATGCACAGGCCAGGCATATTTTTATCAACCAGAGGAGAAGT
The DNA here is from genome assembly GCF_019279795.1 of Protopterus annectens. NCBI lineage: Eukaryota > Metazoa > Chordata > Ceratodontiformes > Protopteridae > Protopterus > Protopterus annectens. The sequence continues at coordinate 740,363,033 of NC_056747.1, read as the reverse complement.
TGTGGATAGTGATTAATAAAGAGCTGAAGGGCTTTATCTGGGAGGTAAAGACGGCAAGAGTCAAGTGGGATAAGTTGTTTCTTTCGGTAGAACAGGGCTTATTGGGATTACCCAAACTGAAGGGGTATTTCAAAGGTACACATTTAAGGTTCCTATACATAGCACAAGCAGAAAACTATAATTCAAAGTGGAAGGGGATGATGATGAAATAGGGGAGAAGCTCAAGAAACAAGGAGAGACTGGGATTTTGGATTCGGGCCTTTAAAGAGAATAACAATAATCACACAGAATATTATATCCATAAAGTAGCAAAGAGTATCCTAAGAACTAAGCCAACACAGGCATGAGGGTGCTGGAATTTATTGGTGAAAACTGACAAAGGAACAAATATATTGGTAGCAAATAGCTAGAGCAGGAAAGATGATAGAATGGAAAGATGCAAAGTATTTATTTGGACTGCAGGTTAGAGATTGCCTTCCCTGTCAAGGATTGATATCAGAGTAAAGGCAAAGAGAAAAAAAATCGGGGTGGGTCCTAAATGAAAGACCAGCACTGACAGCGTTTTTAGTAAAATCTAGAACAGAAGCTGCCATTAAAAAGGGAATAATTAGTAGAGCATATAAAGTATTGCATGATAATTATAAGAATCAATCGGAGAAGGTTAGAAAGGATTGGGAAGATAGGTTGGATAAGCAATTCACAAAGAAACAATGGGAGAATGTATGTTTGTCTTCCAAATATGCAACAAAATCTAGAAGATTTAGGATTTTTGCTTGGAAATGTTTGCATAGATATTTTTATACCCCATGTAGACTCCAGATAATTTTTCCTCAGGTAGACAGCAAATGTTGGATTTGTGACTGGGAAGAAAGAGGTAATTGGGAACATATTTTCTGGGAGTGCAGTGAGTTGGACTTCAGCGATTCTCTGCTGGATGCACTGTTGGAGATTCTGGGTGGGAAGATTGGTGTGAAGAGGGAGATGATTTTTCTGAGCTATGATACAGACGTGGAACTGCTGAGACATGGTAAGGCCGTCCTTTATCAGTTATGGTGGCTACGAAAAAACAATTACCTGAAAATGGAAATCAAAATTTAAACCAACTAACTGTACTAGAAGTAGTGAATATAGTAATGAAGATAAAACAAGTGGAATTGAAATCTTTAGAAAAGGGTAGGAGCAAACTACATAGGAAAAAGTGGGAGTTGTGGAAACAGTACATGTAGGGGAGGAATGAGGTTTAAAAGAAGGCAGAACTTAAATGAGCTGTGTAATGTTTTGACTGAAAATGATTGGTAGAGTATAAGTGGTGTGTAATTTTTGCAACTGGGAGTGTTTCAGTATGAAAACCACCAAAGAGAAAAACAGGAACTAGATGCACTCAAGTTTATTCTGGTACCTCGGCTTCCACAGCCTTCAAAGGAATAACCTTTACACAGCAAATGCATCTTTTTATATACAAAATTCCTTACTTAATTAATTGAATAATTGTGCAATTACATCATTCACAGTGTTTCAGAAAAAAGGGACCATACACTAAAATACTGATGCATAGACAAAAGGGAATATTTATACAAAGACAAAGTGTATTGTAATACATAAAGCCAAAGTTTTAAATAAATACCAATGCCCCAGATCTCAAATAGTCAAGTTCATTTCTAAATTTAAACCTTTTGGTTTTAAAGTACCAAAATTTAAAATGAACATACTTTCCAATTTTAACAGCTTCTGTAAAAAATTCCCAGTATTATAAGTATCAGGTCTAGCCAATGCACAAAAGAACAAGGAATCCAACTCCCCATTATGTGAATTGTTGAAATGCTCAGAAACTGGGCTTTCCATCCTGCCATTTCTAATATCACCCATGTGTTCCATAATCCTTAGCTTTAACTGACGTTTAGTTTGCCCTATATAATATTTGGGTGGAGTACACCCACAACCAACTAAGTAAACCACCCCACAAGATTTACAATTAAATGTATCCAAAGCTTGATATTTTATGCCATTTATGCAACTACCTGTCAAATTCATGACTTTTGAACAAATTCTACATTTACCACACTTGAACATACCTTTATGGGATGGAATCCCATTCTGCATGTTCACCCTAACTTTTGATTTAAATTTCAACTTTTCTTTTAGATTAGCATATCTACCATATGAAAAACATACTCTATTGGGAAATAAATGACCTATTTCGTCATTCTGACAAACAATCGGCCAAAGAAAATCTACTATGTCCTTCAAAATGGGAGAGAATAACGAATACTTATTAACTAAAAAAATTCTACTCTCATCATTCAAAAGGAATTTATTCACCCTATTGTCATAAGTTTTATGCGTATTCCTTATGAATGAATCAGGACTAAGTAATCTATCACTGCTGTTCTTTATGGAAATCTTGTGGGGTGGTTTACTTAGTTGGTTGTGGGTGTACTCCATTTGCTGTGTAAAGGTTATTCCTTTGAAGGCTGTGGAAGCCGAGGTACCAGAATAAACTTGAGTGCATCTAGTTCCTGTTTTTCTCTTTGGTGGTTTTCGTATTCAGCAGATGTTGGTTTTCTTCAGTGTTTCAGTATGGTTTGTGATGTGAAATCTAGGATTGTCAGTGTTGTTTGTTTTCATTTGTATAAATGTGTAATTGCCTATGTTGTAAGTGATGGTTTAATAAAGATATTTCCTGTTTTAAAAAAAGTGCAGGAATTGGAATAATTTATGTAGTGTTGCTTAGGTTAAATGAATGTATAGCAGTAGTATAATATTTGTAAACGTGAACTTGTTAATATAGTTTGATTACTTTTATATAAATTTGCCTATGTCACAAGTGACAATTCAATAAAGGTGTTTAAAAAAAAAAGCCCACCCCTCACACCCGGCTTCAGCATTTGGTCTGTTGAGGCGCTCTTGCAGCTCTTGTCTTCTCCCTGTTTTGCAAGAGGCTTCTTGCTTTGCCTCTGTAGAGGCCATCTTACACTTTTATGATGCAATGCCCACTTGAGTTGAAAATAATGGCATCATCGGATATGCAACTTAATGCATCTTTGGTTCTAATGGAACATTTTTGTGATTATTAATGACGGGGGCAGTATTCTGTTTGTCTACAAGGTTGTCCATAGAATTATGTTAGAAGTCCAGCCCACCATTCTGCAGCCTTAGGCCTCCAAAAGCATTCATCTCAAAAAGTAGGAGCAAGTTGTCCAAATTCTGGATACCATCATCTTGCCACAGCTTGAACTTAGGCTAGTTAACTACTTCTGTCATCCCATGCCCCCTCAAAATCTGATGATATTGGATTAAGATTTTGTTTTATTCCTACAAAACCTGCGACCTTCTCTGGATCAGGCTGCAGTGCCAGGGTGTCCTTGTTCAGAAAAGGGAAACATCCCCCTCTTTAGTCTCTTGAGTTGTCTGATGCTGAGGCAGATGAGATGGCATATATATTTCCCAGATATTTCCCCAGTCATCCTTGACTAAGACATTAAGGACACCTTAGCCTCTTCTTCTGTAACGGAGGGTATCTTATTTGTTGATAACCCCTAGTAAGATGAAGGATTGCTTTAAATAGGAATCCAAGGAATTATGTGCTGCCCAACAGAGAGAGAACTACTGTGTCTACCAGAGACAATGCCATTAGGCATACTTTGACTCACTGAGGTCTTGGGAGATACTCCTGGCACTGCTTCCCTAGAACCTTTTTTCCCAAACCATTTTTCCAGGTAGCCAGATCACTTGTACAGGTGTATGGATTTTTGAAAGTACTTTCACAAAAATCTAGTTACTGATCCAGCACTGGTGTGTCTGTATGCCATCAGCTGGTCTAATGGGTTTCTGGTCAGTAATCCACTTCCTAGTGACCTGCAGAATAAGATACTTGACCATTTTGAGAACAAGGTTTGTACTTGTGTATCTTGGCCTTATGGTTCATAAACTGCCAAGCACATATGTCGAAGTGCCAAGATACTCTCCAGTCTTAATTGAAGGATAAACCTGGGGAGATTGAGGATAAGGCCCTGTGTAAACTCTGGAATTGTGCCACTTCAACTGTCAGTTTGGCAGGCATTCTAGCAAGTGAGTCTGTGATACTGTAGATGCATTATGCAGTATTGCAGCCTCTAGATCAGTCATTGGGTGTCTTTCCTGGCTAAGGACTATCCCCTTGCCAGATGATGTCATAGTTCCTCATTGTAATGCACCATAGAAGAAAGAGCTGGCCTTTGATTCCCCCTACAGAGTGAGTACTAAAAGACTGGAAGAAAATGGAAGACCAATGCAGTCTGTGAGAGGCTTTTTCAGTCCCCCTAAAGCTAAGTACAACTTTTATCCTGCCAAGAGCTGGCATTTCCAATGGAGACAATAAAAAGGTAAACAGCCAAAAGACAGGAAAGGTCAGTGTAAGCAAAAATGGCAAGCTGAACGCTCAGGCTTCCCTTTCAGGTCAATGTTAAGATCTTGTTGGAAAGCAGCTGTGAGTACTCACCCTCACTTCTCCCACCTCTTTACACCAAATTCCATGTTAGCCCATTCCACTTAACCTCTCTCCTTTCTTACCAGCACCAAAAAAAATAAGAGGTCCTGTAGAGCTCTTCATGGTAGAGTGGAAGAACATTACATAAGACAAATGAATCTCATGAATCTTGGCTCATTGTTACTAGCTTTACTTAAGAGTTATCAAGTATCCCTCCATGTATTCTGGAACAAAGACATTTAATTAGACCCCTCTTAAAGGATCTTTTGTTCCAGGGTGCCATACAGGAAATCCCAAAAGAACAGGCATAAGTTATTGAAAACTGGTTCAGCTCCAGGGAAGGACTGACCGTGGAGACCCATTTTAGACCTGTCAAAGTAAAACAAGCTTCTAAACGTACAAACCCTCAAGATGCTTACCTTGCAACTCCTCCTGCCTCATCTCTTTCCTTAAGCCTTCATAACCAGTATGGACCCAAATGATGCTTACCTTCACATATCCATCTCCAGGCAGGACAGGAGTCAATTCACAATTGAAACAGAGGTTGCCACTTTCAGTTTGCTGATGCTGATTGGATTTTGGTTTATTTACTGCACCCAGGATAGTCACAAAGTGAGTGTATTCAGTAATTGCCTTCAGTAGGACCAAAGGCATCTGTACTTACTCATGTCTGGAAGACTGTCCAGTTCAGGAGCACCCCCATAAGAGGGGCACATCTCATTACAGTTCATTTTGGCCTGCTTCCAAAATTAAGGGCTCCCTTAGAATCTGCCAAATTCAAACATGCTGCCAGGTAGACCAGACTTATTCAGTGGAATCCATCTGGACACTATTCACTAGAAGCCTTTCTTCCCTAAAGAAAAGTCCTGTTCCTGACCAGTTACTTCACAAGTATGTCACAGCAAACAAAATCACTGCAAAGTAGATCCTCATAACAGTTGATTATATGGCCTCCTCAGTTCTGATGGCCATTCTAGCAAGACTGCACGTGAGGAAGCTTCAGAAACTGATGGTGCCAGCAAGCTCAGTCTTTTTAGTAACTCATCTTTTTTTCTACCATGTATCAAGACAGAATACTAATGATGGATACAACAGGTAACCCTCAATTGGAAGGGTGAGGGTCATTTTCAAGTTGGATCACAGACACCTGGATGCTCAGTAGCTCTGAATAACCAGGAAGTTTGGGCAAGAGGCAAGCAAGAAAACCTCTCAACATAAAGGAAGTGATGGCAGTAGTATATTAGTCATTAAATGGAAGTTTGGAAACCAGGGATCATCCATATACCACCATTGCAAGTACCTCAACAAATAGGAGAACACTTTATTATGTCTCTTAAGAAGTGACCCAGGATGAATCCTAATTTGTTCTTTGCAAAATTCCCTCATAGGCAAGTTAATAAGAATAAAGGTGGACTCTCAAAGAATGTTGGACAGGTATGTCTTCTGAATCTGGTCAAATGATGGGTGCACAAGAAACAGACTTTTTGCTTTGCAAAGCAATGGCAACTCATAAATTTTGTTCAAAGCTCCAACTCAGGAAGCCTAGGCAACAAATACCTTTCTCCATCAGTTCAGCAGATGTTGGGCAGGTCCCAGTTCTGTACACTTTTCTAACGGTCCCTGTTTTGTCAGACAATTTCGAAGATAAAGGAGGACAGACTAAATGTGTTACTTGTAGCCATCTGCTTACTGAGGCAGCATTGCTTCACCATTCTACTCAGTATAGTAAGGACACTATATATGTTGCTGCCTTAGCTTGTGAACCTCTTGTTACAGAACAAGGGTCCCTTGAGTGCTCTAAGGATAACAGCATGGATGACTTGTCTATTGTTCCCTTAGGACACCTGTTTCTTGATAGCATACTGATTGTAATTAGGTACATTAGGAAAGCTAATAAACGAACTATGTACCTAAATGTAAAGGGTCTGTCTAGTGCTATGGGAAGGGCCAGAGACCAACCATACTTTATCCATTATCCCCTACATCTGTCAAACCCTTGCAAGTCAGAATTGTCATTTTCCTTTATGAAGGAACATATTTCAGCTTGCCTACCTTTAAGACCCTCCAAGACGAGACAAGTTCTTTGCTGCTCGTAAAGCAATTCCTAAAAAGGAGTCCTGCACATGGGTTCTACAAGAAGAAACCTACTCCACCATGGGACCTGGGATGTATCCTGGAGAAGCTGCCATTACCTCCCTGGAACCAGTTGTTTTAGTGGTTGTTACTTTGACTAGAATGAGTTCATAACTACGGGCCACATCTACGCAAAGATTTGTTTTCTGATCTTCATAGAAATAAGATCACTGGGTGCAACAGTCCTTCCTTCGTTTATTTTATATTTGTTGACCAGATTTGTCCGACTGGGCTACAATTCCCTGTTTTCAGCAGAGGCCCGAGGTGAAAAGCTCCAACAGAAAAATGGAAATTTTACATATTGAATACATATAGAATACATTCATCAGTACCACACATTACTGCATTACAGTGTCATACATTACATTGTGGCAAGTGAAATATATATAGAAATGCATTCATCAGAGGGATACATTCATAATTACATATTATATACATAACAGTGCAATAGTTACATAGCTGAAATATTTTACTAGTTATGTTTGTACAGTGATGTAGCAAGAGGAGAAGATAGTCGCACGTTTTATTGAAGGGAAGTAAGAGAGAAGGGAAATAGGTTATAGGGGAGTGTTTATGGGGGATAATTACATTGGCAGGTCCATTTTTCATGAAGGTATTTTTTTTTTCATGGCCATTGTTGTAACAGAGTTGTCCTTTAATTATGCAGTTTACCTCCCACTGCTCTTTCTAACTCCCATAGCATAGGGGAGAACATTTTACACTCCTTGGAGTTGCATAGGCAGTTGAGATTTTATTTGAATCAGGTGGAAGACAGTAGGAAAATGGATCTGATGTCTCTTCATTCTGTTCCTCAACGGATGGGTCTTCAAATCCAAATTCAGCCATCCTAGTCTTTAGGATCTGTAGCTTAGGCCCTTACCATAATCCCCTTCTGAATCCAACATTACCTCAAATGCAGATGGGATTCCTTGCTCAGGCTCCCCTCAGGTAAGTTCATTTGTAGAAATTATATCTTCTAATAGTAGTAGTAGTATTTGTTTTTGTCAGTAGTATAGTTGTGATTCCTCTTTTACCTGCAGCCCCCCCAAAAAAAGTATTGTCTTCTGCTTCTTCCTTTCATACTTTTGGTGTCCTTTCCTTTGTAGCAGTGTATCTTGCTGCTGTTGTGGTTTGTTCACCTACAGCATTTTTTTGTTACTGTTATTAAACCTTCTGGGTTTAAGAAGTGTGTGGCCTCAGCTATAAGATTCCAAACATGGGACACCCATCCAAAATACACTTATTGTTTGGACACATCCCACCTTGATGAAGACTGCAGTATTTGTACTGTATTTGGTTAGAGGGTTGAAAGGTGCAGTAAGCTGTGCTTAAGGGACTTCTCCCTGCCACTGTGGGAGAACTGTCCAAGCAGATGTCTGCTGTATCTGGAACCTCTGTCTGCCAAAAAGCCTTCAAACAGACACAAAGAGGAGAAGAGTTCAGATAAGCCCAGGGAAAAGGTCAAGGAGCATAGGAAGCACTCCCTGATTGCTCCTTCTTGTATGTGTCGTCTCTTGCTCCATTAGCGGAACTCCCTAAAGATTCTGCTCTGACCCTTCCATCAGATCTGATAGTCAATGGAACACAGTCCTCTCCCTTGCTAGAGCCTAGGTTTTCTCTGGAGCTGTTCTCCCCTAGAATTCACTTGCAGAAAAGACCTACTCATAGATCATCCAGTCCTCCCACCACCTTCTCCACCAGATCTGTCTGGTCTAACAGAAACCTGACCAGAAGCTGATGTGGATAGGAAGATGAAGTTCCTCAGGACCCCTATCCAATTAGGAGGAGTTCTGGCTCAGACCTGTATTGGACCTGTGACTTTTTTAGAACTTTACCCGTACTTTTGTTGACCCCTACTCCAGTCTGCTTTCTGGTTTTGGAGTCTTTGTCAGATCCAAAGTCTTAGTCGGCTTCCACTCCTGCAACATCTCTGGTTCCAAGTGCCTTGGAAATGTAAGGCTCTTGGAGCTGAAGCATCAACGCTGGCTCTGAGGGTCTGGAATCATTTCCTAAGTTTTTGGAGTCTTGCCTTAATCTTGGAGCCTTGGTGTTAGACAACTCTGCTCCATCTTCAGCTACTGAGCAGAGTTTGATCAGTTCCTGGAACCAGCAGAGTTTGGAAGCTTCTGCTACTACTGGAGTAGTGTTGGGTTCCCCCTCGGTTTCTTCTTTTGTGGTAGTAGAGTGAGTTCTCTCTCTTTCTGGTGAGTGAGGTTCCTTGGCTGTACCCATCCACTGGCAAAAGGCCTTGGGTCCTGATCCTGGTCCTCCTATCCCACTGGGCAGTCAGCTCCCCCTGAGCCTCTAGACTGTTCACATTCTGAATCCCCTTCAATCTTCTGGATCCTGTTTGGAGTGTTGCACCATAGAAGCCCCACGGAAGCACACGTGCAAGAGAAGGAACATTGACTCCCCACTCCCAGGAGTCTGTCACTGAAGATACAAATTTCTGTGACTGAGAAGGCTCCCTCAGATCACCTCTTGGACTTCTCATTCGGGGAGATCCTCAAACTTGTAAGACAAAAAGGTGGTTGGTCCTCTGAGGCCCCTCCCAAGAGAAATCGGCATTTCTCAAAGCCTTTAGATCCAGCCTAGCTACTTCTTGGGTGGTGCCCCTGGTTGATGAGATAGTAGAAGTAATATCTCTGCAGATATGGTAGCAGTCAGATGTGGCTGAACCTATCCATTGGAGATCCAATAAGTTTCATGTGACACTGAACGATTGCCAAAATTGGAAGAAGGGCCCAGCAGTAAATGTCATGGTTGTAGCAGCAGCAAACAAGAAAGAGCTGGCGGAAGAAACCTCTTCTTTCCATTCTTCTAATAGGGCATATAGAGCATTGGGCAGGTTTGGGGGAAGTCTGTTTATGCTTCAGCTTGCTTAGCTTTGAGGGCAGTAAATTGTCTGGCAAACATGACAGGTTGTCAGAGATTTGACTAAGGAACTGTCAAAATCGGTCTCTGAGGCTATGTCTGTGGAGAACAAGAAAACAGTCATAAATAAATAGCATTAAGAGTTTACCTTATATGCCTTTTGTCAGGTACAACACTTCATGATGTGCAAACAAATTTTATTCTTACAGCGCTGGGAGACGGTCTTCATAGCAGATGTCAAAATAGTCTCTCTGAACAGAAACAAACCACATTTTTTATACATTTTTCTTATCAAATCTGGTCATGCATTTTCATTGCGTTACAATAGCTGTGTCCTATAAAAAACTTTGCAAATGTCCTTATCCCTCATGATTTTCGCCTCAGACTTCACGTGAACAAGTTCCTGTACATAACTCACCTGCTTCCAAGGGGTCTTTTTTATGACATTGGATGTTTCCATGTGAAGTTTTGCTCTAGCAACAATGTACTCTTAGCCTGGAGGAGTCAGGCTAACAAATTCCTTTTTGTAATAACTACATGCCTCACTTCATGCAACACGTACTTTTCTCTTATTACATACTTAATGCAGTTTAAAAGACAACAGTGCTGTAGTTTATGAAGCTGTATTTTTTCCAGCCCTGCATACAAATTATATTTGCTTTTTAACAATCCTATTATAGCATCATTAATAAACTGAAATTAATATGTATTTTAATAAGCTGGTCTTGTCCCATAGCAGATGTTCATCGTGTTACACTGCTGCAGTCATTACACTTGGATTATCCTGCAGTCAGGAGGTCCTGTAGTCGGCCAGAGCTCCAAAGTCTTGGTCCGGTGTCGGTTGCTGTCGCTTCTTCCCTGACGTCAGTGCGCCAGGGGTATATAAGATGCATCCGATGCCATTTTCTTCAGTCTTTCTTGCTGTGCGGTGCCCGAAGCAGAAGCAGTTCGCAAGTGCCGGTCGGCCGACTCCTGAGATTTTCGAAGTCGAATTTCAGATCCGAAGTCTTTAATAAAGCTAAGTACCCCGTTGGGGAAACTTTTTTCTTGCCTCAGACCGATGTCAGAAAAAGTTAATTGTATTTCTTGTGGGAAGCAAATACCTCATAGGGACTTCCACTCTTACTGTATTCCATGCCTAGGCCCTGATCACGACATCACTAGTTGTCGGTTCTGTGCTAGATTTAACAAACGCACTATAAAAAGATGTTTTGATTTTGTTTTGCACTACTTTGGCCGAAAGTTCAATTATACTATGCCGTCAGATCAACCGACGACTGCAATACCGAAAAAACGCAAGGACAAGGATAAAGACAGGCATCCGAGGTCCAAAACCGATGATGAAACCTCTTCTAGGCCATTCGCCAGTTCTCAGTGAGGTGCTTTCGCAGCCCCTGACACGCACTACCTCAGAGCCACAGGCCGCTTCCGACTCCCACGTGGAGACAACCAGGCCTCTGGAAACTCAAGGTATTGGGCCTACGGAAACTAATCCCTCAGATGCGTCCGGAGCCGCTGAGCAGGCATCGGCTTCTGAGGGTGTTTGTAGACTTTCAGAACTTACCATTAAAACAACAGCCAAGACAAAAGTACCATTAAAGACAAAGAAGCAAGTACAGCATTCTCCTGGACAGTCCTCCATGCCTAAGAAACAGATGCGCAAAATGGCCGAAGACCTCATTACTGTAATCAGGGGTTCCCATCCCCCCTCCTGAGAAGAGGCCTAGGCAGGATACAGGCTATGATTCCTCTGATCAGGTTTCTATTTCCTCTGATTCCTCTTCAGACCAGGGATACTCTCTACCCCCCTATGAGGACTCTGATGCTGAAGAATCTATCCCTTCAGTCTCTCTTCCTGAGGATTATTCTTTTGGGGAAACTTTACATACCATGAGGGAGCCTTTCCATTGGGAAAGTCAGGATTACTCGGAATCCAAGAAAAGGCTCAGGGATTTCCTTTTATTGCCTCAGCACAGCCCCCTGGCTATTCCGCCTGTGCTAGATATTGTGGATGATGTGTTCTCTGAATCCAGCTTATCTCGTGATTCTTTGCCCCCTGCACCAGCCAAGCCCGATAGGTATTGTAGAGTCCCTGACTCTCACAAGTTTCTTTATAAAAACCCTTCTGCTGATCCAGAAACTATTTCCCAGGGTCCAAAAGGGGTTAAGGCTTCCATTGCAAAAAATCCAGTACCCTCTGACAGAGATTCCAGAGCTTTGGATAGATGGGGGAAGAAAGTATACACTTCTGCAACTTTAGCAGTAAGAGCTTTAGTACCAACAATATTTAATGGCTCAGTTAAAACAGAAAATGCTTGCAAGCTCAGAAGCTCCTGATTGTAAAGAAATGCAGGATTTATTGCACGCAGCTGAACAGGTGGGAAAACATACTCTGCAATGTGGTTTTGATTCTTTAGAGGCCTCTTATAGAGCCACAGTTACAGGTTCTGTGATTCGAAGACATGCTTGGTTAAAAGAACAGAGTTTACCTGATCATGTCAAGGCAAAATTATTGGATGCTCCTTTACAGCATGATACCTTTTTTGTTGTTAAGGCAGAAGAGGTGTTAAAGAAAATGGAGGGTAAAGCTAAATCTATGCTAACAGCCAAGGATTTCTTACAGGTACAACCACCTTGTTTTAGCAGAAATTGGCCAACAAAGAATTGGTCCTTTCCAGTGTCAGGCCACAGAGCGGCAGATCTCAACCCCAAGGCTCAAACGGACAACAACAGTGAGGCACCTCAACCCCAAAAGGAGGTGAGGACAAGTCTCAACCTTACAGGAAAAGTCGCAATGACTTTCCCCTTCGTACGCCAAGCACTTCCCTTTTAGAAGCCCCCTTAGGGGGAAAACTAGCACTTTTTTCTCAAAACTGGCAAACAATCACCCAAGACAAATGGGTTTTGAATATTGTGTCTCAAGGTTACAGGTTCCACTTTCATACTTTACCAAGGCTAAAAGGAATGCCAGACCTGCCACAAAATCAATGGGCAGAGGCACAGAAACAAATTTCAGCCCTCATGGACATGAGAGCTATTCATAAAGTACCACAGCAGGAACAAGGACAAGGATTTTACTCAAGACTCTTCCTGGTCCCCAGAAAGGACAAGGCCTGGAGGCCCATGCTGGACCTTTCAATTCTAAATACTTACCTAGATATTCCGAAATTCAAAGTGATGACATTACAGCAGCTTCTACCCATGCTGGGCAAGAAGGCTTGACTTGTTACTCTGGACCTCAAAGAGGCATACCTGCATGTCCCTATCAGACAAAATTGCAGAAGATACCTCAGATTCAAAGCTGGTACAATGCACTACCAATTCTCTGCACTGCCCTTTGGCTTATCTTCTGCGCCCAGGGTCTTCACAAAGTGCCTGGCAGCAGGAATTGCATTTTAAGGAATTCAAATGTATCCATACCTGGATGACTGCCTCATTCAAGCAGAGACAAAGGACATTCTTCTACAACATCTGGCGTTTGTAAAAAGGCTGTTAATTTCTCTAGGGTATACAGTAAACGAAAAGACGTCAAAAGTAGTGCCCTCACAAGAGATTATATTCCTGGGTGCCAGCTTAAATACAACGGCCCAGATGGCTTACCTCATGCCAGACAAACAAGTTCAACTAACTCAATATTTTCAATTACTGGCAAAAAAGTCCCATCTCCCTGCAAGAAAAATTCTGCAGGCCCTGGGATTCATGGCATCCTGCATACTACTAATACCATATGCCAGACTGCATATGAGGAAATTACAAGGTTACCTAAAAAGTATTTGGACTCAACACTCTCACAATTTAGAAGCAGTAATACCAATGATTCCCTGCCTGCAACAGGAGTTTTGATGGTGGGCACAGGCATGTCACCTAAACAAGGGTCAGCCTTTCACCCTACCCACAGCCAGGCAGACTCTAACAACAGATGCTTCGGATTACATCTGGGGAGCACACATGGCAGGAAAATGCATTCAGGGCAAGTGGATCACAGACCAGATGCATCTTCACATAAATCAAAAATAGATGTTGCCTGTTCAAAATGCCCTAACAGCTTTCAAGGACCTTCTGCATCCAGGACAATTATTATTAAAGTCAGACACCACCATAGTAATGTGGTACATAAACAAGCAAAGGGGCACTCATTCTTATCCCCTATGCAGGCAAGTCATGACCTTGTGGAATACAGCTCTAACGTACCAAGCTCACCTGCAAGCACAATTCCTGCCAGGAAAGAAAAATACTCTGGCAGACTATCTAAGCAGAAATATCATGGATCCTCACGAATGGAAATTGAATCCACAAATATTCAGCATGGTAACGCAAAAATGGGGATGCCCAGACATAGATCTTTTTGCCTCCCCACTGAATTGCCAACTACAAAAATTCTGCACAAGGACTTATCACAAACAAGCATGGAAAGTGGACGCTCTTTTGTTCTGCTGGAAAAACCTAAAAGTTTATGCCTTCCAGCCACTGCCTCTTCTTTCAAAGGTACTCTTAAAAGCCAGACAAGAAAAAACACAGATGATCCTGATTGCTCCAGACTGGCCACGCCAGCACTGGTACCCTATCTTAAGGAACATAGCTCAAGGCCTACCATGGATTTTGCCTCAAATTCCACACCTTCTGACTCAACAAAACAATCGGATCCTGCACGGTCAGCTCAAAACCCTAAACCTGGCTGCATGGCAGATTCATTAGTCAAACGGGCAACCCCTCTCTCTAAAGCTGTTATGGGTGTCATTTTGGAGGCCAGGAGGCCTAGCACCAAAGCTTACTCAGAAAAATGGAAGAGAATTCTGCACCTGGAACCAGGCTCAAAACCTTGACCCTCTTGTTCCAAACATTCCTCAGATTTTACAATACTTAACTGAGATGCTGGACAGAGGCTTATCCTTCCCATCAATTAAGATACACGCCTCTGCCATTTCAGCACATTACAACACGGATCCTCCTTTATTCTCTCATCCTTTGCTAAAACAGTACCTCAGAGGGGCTAAAAACATAAGACTGCCCCGGAGAGCACCAACACCAACTTGGGACCTCAGTTTCATTTTGGAAAAACTAACCCTGCCACCTTTTGAGCCAGCCAGTACAGCCGATCTAAAATTTTTATCATGGAAAACAGCTTTGCTCCTGGCAGTAACTTCAGCACAGAGTGTCTCAGAGCTACAGGCATTAATGGCAGTGGAACCTTTTATAATTTTTAATCAGGACAGGGTTTCTTTAAGGGCAAACCCTACCTTTATGCCAAAGGTGGTATCTAGTGTGGCTCTTAACCAAACCATCCATTTGCCAACTTTTTATCCAAACCCCCAGAATAAAGGGGAGAAACTTCTGCATTATTTGGACATGCACAGGCAGCTACGCTTCTGCTTGGACAAAACAAAAGCTTTCAGGAAAACTGAGCAACTGTTTGTAGCATATGCTGCAGGATCACAAGGCAAGGCTATCTCAAAGCAGACTATATCCAAATGGATAGGACACTGTATTCATTATTGCTACACACAACATGGAAAATCAGTCCCAAATAACATTAGGCCACATTCCACCAGGGCAACAGCCACTTCAACAACCTTTCTCAGAGGAGTACCTACCAAGGAAATTTTGGAGGCTGCAACTTGGAGTTCAGTGCACACCTTTACCAAGCATTACCACCTGCCTCTTTACTCTAAATCCAGAGCAGGATTTGCCACTGCAGTTCTGCAGGGCCTCTTAGCCAATCCTAACTCTTTATAGTCCAGCCACCCAACCTTAGCTTTGGGATTCTACCCAAGTATAATGACTGCAGCAGTGTAACACTATGAACATAGTACAGTTTTGTACCTACCATAAATGTAGATGTTCGGGTGTTCACACTGCTGCAGTCCAGGTTACCCTCCCTTCATCCCCTCTGAACTAGCTGGACTTATCTATACCTTTCTATCCTATACAACCTTTGTGGTGTATTTGCTTGTAACTGAAGGTACTGCTTTTATTTTATATGTAAAATTTTTATTAGCAATATGCATTGCCTACCTACTTGGGGGCACCTGACATCTGGGGCAAGAAAAACTGAAGAAAATGGCGTCGGATGCATCTTATGTACCCCTGGCGCACTGACGTCAGGGAAGAAGCGACAGCAACCGACGCCGGACCAAGACTTTGGAACTCTGACCGACTACGGGACCGCCTGACGGCAGGATAACCCAAGTGTAATGACTGCAGCAGTGTGAACTCTCGAACATCTACATTTATGGTAGGTACAAAACTGTACTTTTCCTTCCTTTGGCACTGTCAGTGTCATACCATACGTATATTTTTACTTTTCTTAACTTGATAAAATACGCCTCAGCGTCATAGTAGTCATCATCATTTTCCGTCAAAATAGAACTGTCATTGATTTGTGCATGCAGTGGCATTTTATGTGCAGGTGAGGTTAAACATCTTGTAATCACAGCCTTTAGAATAGAAAATGCTAAAATGATTACAAATATAATAAAAAGTACAATGACAATACCCTGGATTATGCTAGTTCCCAGGTTACCAAAAATACTGCCCAACCATCTAAAAAGTGTCCAGTTTTTGGATGTCCTGTCCAACTCTTTGGCCCTTTGTTCCATGAAGTTTGCCAGTTTTTCCTGTTCATGATGGTCACTAGTATATGAACAGCAACGGCTCCCTATAAGAGCACATAACCCCCCTTTTGCAGCAAGCATTATATCAACTGCCATTTGATTTTGTAACACTACAGTTCGCATTTCAGTCATTTTTCGATTTGCCATCCTGATGTGATGTGAAGTTTTGTTGGCCACCTCCTGTAGAATTTGGGCAAGTATGGTGATTTCAAACATTGCCCTTTGCACTCAATACCTGGGATTAAAAATTGAAAATACTTGCTCAGTCCAGTGGATTGCTCGCTTATTTCTCAGTCTACCTGCTGGTGAGTTTTCGAAATGTTGAATAGCAGGAGTAATAGCCTACAAAGCAACATCCAGACTAGTCTGTTGGCAAGCAGGGGTAGGCACGATTACCATAGATGTAGTAACGGTCACGTATGCCCATGCCACGCCCCTAGTCATAGCTTTTTAAGTGCAAAGAGTTTAACAAACTCTCATGCCTGGTTTTATTACATTTGCTTTTCCCTACTGGTACAGTCCCATTTCTGGCATAACGTGTCTCCATGTTGTGTGGTTGAAAGTTGAAGAGAGACAACTTTTGAAAAATCAGTTACATTACACCAGGTTAAGCTGATGCCATTAAGGTCCTTTTCAAATGACACCTGTGATGCAGTTATGGGAATCATGGGAATCCCTGCTTTGGAATGTTGAGGTATGTGCGAACATATCCAGCAGATGTTCTTCGTGTTTCACTGTTGCAGTCATTACATTTGGGTAATCCTGCTGGCAGGTTGCCCTCAGTCGGCCTGAATTCCAAAGTCTTGGGTCCTGCGTTGGGTGCTGTCGCCTCTTCCCTGACGTCAGGTCATCAGGGGTACAAAATATGCAGCTGACACCATTTTCTTCAGTCTTTCTTGCCGCGCGGTGCCTGAAGCAGAAGCAGTTCGCAAGTGCCGGTCGGCCGTCTACTGAGATTTTTGTGTTCGAGCTTCAGATCCGAAGTCTTCATTAAAAGCGAAATACCCCGTTGGGGAAACTTTTTTTCTTGCTACAGACCGATGTCAGAAAAAGTTAATAATTGTATTTCTTGTGGGAAGCAAAATACCTCATAAGGACATTCATTCTTACTGTATTCCTTGCCTAGGCCCTGAGCACGACGTTTCAAATTGTCAGTTTTGTGCTAGATTTAACCAACCCACTATTAAGCATTGGTACAATTTTGCATTAAGCTATTTTGGGCACAGATTTAATTATACAATGTCGTCGGATAGCCATCCGAATACCGGAGTTCATAAAAAACGCAAAGAAAAGGAAAAAGGCAGGCAACCGAGGGCCAAAACCTACGAAGTTTCTCCTAAGCCAGTCGCCGGTTCTCAGTGAGGCGCTTTTGCAGCCCCTGACGCCCGCTACTTTAGAGTCGCAGGCTGCCACCGACTCCCACGTGGAGATGGCCAGGCCGCTGGAAACTCGAGGTATTGGAGCCTCTGAGACTTTTCCCTCAGATGGGTCCGGAGCCACTGTGCAGGCATTGGCTTCTGAGGGTGTATTCAGACCTAAACAATTGTATATTAAACTGACTACAGCTTCAAAAGCAAAGACTAAAGCACCTTTAAAGGCAAAGAAACATGTTCACCAGCCACATGGACAGGCCTCCATGCCCAAAAAACAAATGCTCAAAATGGCTGGACTTAATTACCTTTATCAGGGGTTCCCATCCCCCTGCTGATAAGAGTCCTAGGCAAGAGACAGACTATGAATCTTCAGATCAGGATTCTATCTCCTCTGATTCCTCTTCTGATCAGGAATATTCACTTCCCCCCTATGAGGATTCTGATGCTGAAGAATCTGTTCCTTCAGCCTCTCCTCCTGAGGACTACTCTTTTGGGGAAACCTTGCATACCATGAGGGAGCATTTCCACTGGGAGAGCCAGGATTATTCAGAATCTAAGAAGAGACTCAGGGTCTTCTTTTACTGCCTCAATGCAGGCCTCTAGCTATTCCACCTGTGGTGTTAGACATTGTTGATGATGTGTTTTCAGAGTCTAGTCTGACCCCTGACTCCTTACCTCCAGCTCCTGTTAAGCCTGACAGATACTACAGGATTCCTGACTCTCATAAATTCCTTTTTAAAAACCCTGCTGCAGACCCAGAAACTATTTCTCAGGGTCCCAAAGGGGTTAAGGCTTCCACTGCAAAAAACCGTACCCCCCCTCGGACAGAGATTCTAGAGCACTGGATAGATGGTGAAAAAAGATTTGCGCATCTGCTACCTTGGCTATAAGGGCCTTAAACTGCCAGTTTCATATGCTCAAATATCAGCAATATGTTATGACACTGCTTAAACAGAAAATGTTGGTAAATTCTGAATGTGCAGAAAACAAAGAAATGCAGGATTTATTGCATGCAGCTGAACAAGTTGGAAAGCATACTTTGCAATGTGGTTTTGATTCTCTGGAGGCCTCCTGCAGGGCTGCAGTGATGGGTTCTGTAATTAGAAGGCATGCTTGGTTGAAGGAACAAAATCTTCCTAATCATGTCAAAGCTAAATTATTAGATGCACCATTACAGCATGATACCTTGTTTGGTGTTAAGGCAGAAGAGGTGTTAAAGAAAATGGAGGACAAATCTAAATCTATGCAAACGGTCAAAGATTTTTTTACAAGTACAGCCACCTAGGTTTAGCAGACACTGGCCTACAAAGAATTGGTCCTTTCCAGTGTTAGACAGACCTCACAGATCCAGACGCCCTAGAGGCAGATCCCAACTGCAAGGTTCGTATAGGTCTAAGCAATGGGGTGCTTCTACCTCCAAAAGTGGAGAAGACAAATCACAACCCTACAGGAAACAGTCCCAATGGCTTCCCCCTGCCTGCACCAAGCACTTATCTTCTGGCAGCACGCTTAGGGGGGAAATTAGCACTTTTTTCACAAAATTGGCACATTATAACCCAGGACAAATGGGTTCTTGACTTAGTGTCACGAGGCTACAAGTTTCACTTCCATACCCTGCCAAGGGTAAACGGTTGGCCAGACCTGCCAAAAAAATCAGTGGGCAGAGGCTCAAAAACAAGTTTCATCCCTCATGGACATGGGGGCTATTCAACAAGTGCCACAACAAGAGCAGTGACAAGAATTTTACTCAAGACTGTTCTTGGTACCCAGAAAGGACAAAGCATGGAGACCAATACTGTGCCTATCTATTCTTAACACTTTCCTGGATATACCAAAATTCAAGATGTTGACCTTACAGCAGCTTCTGCCCATGCTGGGCAGAAAGGCTTGGCTCGTGACTTTAGACCTAAAAGAGGCATACCTGCATGTCCCAATCAGACAAGAATGCAGAAGATACCTCAGATTCAAGGCTGGCTCAAAGCTTTACCAATTCTCTGCACTGCCCTTTGGCTTGTCTACCGCGCCCAGGGTCTTCACAAAGTGCCTGGCACCAGTAATTGCTTTCTGCAGACAGAGGAATACAAATATATCCTTACTTGGACGACTGCCTCATTCAAGCAGAGAACAAGGGCATTCTACTACAGCATCTGCCACTTGTGAAAAGACTTTTAACATGCTTGGGGTACACAGTCAGCGAAAAGAAATCAAAACTAGTACCCTCTCAAGAGATAATATTCCTGGGTGCAAGCTTAAATAGAACTGCCCAGACTGCTTATCTCACGCCAGACAAACAAAGGCAACTGACTACCTATTTCAAGGGAATGGCAACAAAGGCCCAGTTATCTGCAAAAAAAATTCTGCAGGCTTTGGGCTTCATGGCATCCTGCATCCTACTAATTCCATATGCAAGACTGCATATGAGGAAACTTCAATGGTACCTAAAAAGTGTCTGGATACAACATTGCCACAGCCTGGAAACAATGATTACTCTCATTCCCTGCCTGCAACAGGAGTTTCGATGGTGGGCAAAGGCTTGTCACCAAAACAAGGGACAGCCATTCTCACTACCCCCAACCAGGCAGAACCTAACAATGGATGCATCATATTATGCTTGGGGGGCACACATGGCAGGAAGAGGCATTTAGGGCACCTGGTCCACAAACCAAATGAATCTACATATCAATCAAAAAAAAGATACTAGCTGTTCAAAATGCCCTGACAGCGTTCAAGGATCTAATTCATCCGGGACAACTTCTGATAAAGACAGACAACACCACGGTCATGTGGTACATAAACAAGCAGGGGGGGCACGCATTCTTACCCCCTTTGCAGACTAGCCATGGCTTTATGGGACACAGCATTGACTTAAGTTCATCTGCAGGCATAGTTCCTGCCAGGAAAGGAAAATACTCTGGCAGACAAACTAAGCAGAAACCTCATGGATCCCCACGAGTGGCACCTGGATTCACAAGTCTTCAGCATGATAACAAAGAAATGGGGATGCCCGGACATAGATCTATTTGCCTCTCCTCACAACTGTCAACTAAAAAGATTCTGCACAAGGACTTATCACAGACAAGCATGGAAAGTGGACGCCCTATCAGTATATGCCCTTCCTCCACTGCTTCTCCTCCCAAGGTACTCCTAAAGGTCAGACAGGAAAAAAACAAAAATGATTCTGATTGCCCCAGACTGGCCCCGTCAGTACTGGTATCCAGTCTTAAGGAACTTGTCTCAATGCCCAGCCTGGACCTTACCTCAAATACCTCATCTACTGTCCCAACAAAACAATCCGATTCTGCACAGCCAACTCAGGACTTTAAACTTGGCAGCATGGCGGATAATGTAGCCATACAAAGTACACTTCTCAGTAAAGCTGTGATGGATGTCATTTTGGAAGCCGGAAGGCCTAGTACTAGAAAATCCTATGCAGGAAACTGGAAGAGATTTTGTGCTTGGAACCAAGCTCAAGGAACTGATACAGCTGTACCAAATATTTCTCAGATTTTGCAATACTTAACTGAGATGTTGGACAAAGGCCTATCTTTTTCATCAATTAAAATTCATGCCTCTGCCATTTCGGCTCATTACAATACAGAGCCACCACTCTTTTCTCATCCTTTATTAAGGCAGTACCTCGGAGGAGCCAAGAATTTAAGGCCTCCAAGGAGATCACCAATACCTGCATGGGACCTCAATTATGTCTTGGAAAAACTCACCCTACCTCCTTTTGAGTCAGCTGCTACTGCGGATATAAAGTTTTTTATCTTGGAAAACAGCTCTGCTCCTAGCAATAACTTCCTCAAGACGAGTGTCAGAGCTACAGGCTCTCATGGCTGTGGAACCTTTTATTTTTTATCCAGACAGGGTCTCTCTGAGGACAAACCCAACATTTATGCCTAAGGTGGTGTCCACTGTGGCCCTTATCCAAACTATTAATATGCCAACTTTTTATCCGAATCTACAGAACAAGGGGGAGAGAATTCTACATTCTTTGGACGTACACAGACAGCTTAGATTCTATTTGGACAAAACTAAAGTTTTCAGGAAGACAGAGCAATTACTAGTGGCATATGCTGCAGGATCACAAGGAAAGGCTATCTCCAACCAGACTATTTCAAAGTGGATAGGCCATTGCATTTGTTTCTGCTATTCACAACATGGCAAGCCAGTGCCTAAGGGCAGTAGTCCACATTCAACCAGAGCTGCAGCCACTTCAGCAGCCTTTCTCAGGGGAGTGCCAACTAAAGACATTTTAGAGGCTGCTACTTGGAGTTCAGTGCACACCTTCACAAAGCATTATCATTTGCCACTTTACTCTAAATCCAGGGCAGGCTTTGCCACTGCAGTTCTGCAGGGCCTCATAGCCACTCCTAATGCTGTTTAGCTCCAGCCTCCTAACCATAGCTTTGGGACTCTACCCAAATGTAATGACTGCAATAGTGAAACACGAAGAACATAGTACAGTTGTGTACACTTACCATAAATGTAGATGTTCGAGTGTATTCACTGTTGCAGTCCAGGTTACCCACCCATCATCCCCCTTATTTTTCCTGGAACTTCTTTCCTTCTCTGATCTATACAACCTATGTGGTGTATTTGCTTGTAGATGAAGGTAAAGTTTATATTGTTGCATGTATGTTTTATATATACATATATATATAAATTTTGGCTACCCTTTAGAGGGCACCTGACATCTGGGGCAAGAAAAACTGAAGAAAATGGCATCGGCTGCATCTTTTATACCCCTCATGACCTGACGTCAGGGAAGAGGTGACAGCAGCCGACGCAGGACCCAAGACTTTGGAATTCAGGCCGAATGAGGGCAACCTGTCAGCAAAATTACCAAATGTAATGACTGCAACAGTGAAAACACTCGAACATCTACATCTGTGGTATGTTTACACAACTGTACTTTCTGTCCTATGACCTGTCCTGTTTGTCATCTATGTTACTGAATTTAAAAGCCAGTATCCGAGGGCTCTGGCTAATTTTGGAGGTGACTGCAAGCTAGGAGCAGTCATTGATCCCCATATGACTTGGCCATCCTGTAGGAATGTTTGTCTCAAATAACTGGTGTCAAAATCATGGTCTGAAACTAAATGCCAAAAAATGCATTATTGTATCCTTTGGGAAGTCCTCTGCTAGAGGGAACTATCACATTAACACTGTACCTTTAAGAATTAATTTCCCAAATCCCAAACAACTGGGTCATGTGGACAGTGACCTGACCCCCCCCCCCCCCAAAAAAAAAAATACCATTATTGAATTATCACTTGTGACACAGGCAAATTTGCATTCATATAAACGTAATCGTACTATATTAACATAAACATTATAATTCACATACATTGCTATATGTTATATAACATACGCAATATTACATAAATGATTCAATTCCTGCCTTTTTTTTTTTTTTTTTTTTTTTTTTAACAGACTTCACATAGAATCTACCCAGTCGTTCTCAGTCAAACATTGCATAGCTTATTTAAGTCCTGCCACCTTTTAAACATTCCAAAACCGCAAAAGCTAACCACATGGGCAGTAAAGGTCCATTATAACAACAAGATTCAGCAACAAATAAAAACATATACCAAGGACCACACACCGCTAAAAAAAACTTTTTTTAATAAAGGGCGCTTTCATTCTCAACTTCAGGCACTTCATCAGACAAAATACATCTCACAGCATGAGCAATATGTATACCATAATCAATTAACTAATTAGTGAATCGGTTTACGTTCTTTCATTAAGGGTTTTAAAGGCACTGGAAACCTATGTGCTTGCTAATCCAGCTAGTCTCAGCCTTTTCTATCTTATTATTAATATCTCCCCCTCTATTATTTTTAAACATATATTGTAAGAGTAAAAAACTAAAAGAATTATCATTAAAATTAAAGACATGTCTATATAAAGTGCTAGTAATATTTTTATTCCTAATGTACCCAATGTGTTCTAACAAATGTTCCCTCAATGACCTGCAGGTTTTGCCCACGTAAAAACAGCAGCATTGATTACACACAGCAGGATACACTAAATATCTAGTGGAGCAATCTGCATAAAACTTAGGATTAAACCTATAACTGGTAGATAGATGGACAAATGTTCTAGATCTAGAGATATAGGGACATTATTTCTCCCTTGTAGGTTTTGTTCCCACAATTCCCATCTTTTCCTATATAGTTTGCTCCTACCCTTTTCTAAAGATCTCAATTCCAGTTGTTTTATCTCTGTTACTATATTCACTACTTCCAGTATAGTTGGATTGGATTTTGATTTCCATTTTCTAGTAATTCGGAGCTTATTTCCCTGGGCCTCCACTGAAACTGGACATGGCTCCAGTTGGACTATCCCGGTCAACAAATGTAAAATAAATAAAAAAATAAATAATTGTTTTTTTTGGCAGCTACCACTTTTAGACACAGCAAGGCCTTAACCACTTATAGGCAGTTCTGATTCTGTATCATAGCTCAGAAAAATCTTCTCCCAGTCTGCCTACCAAGCCTGTCCAACAGTGCATCCCACAGAGAATCCTGCCCAACTCACCGCACTCCCAAAAATATGTTTCAAATTACCTCTCTCCTCCTCTTTACACCTTCAGCATTTACTGTCTGCCTGAGAAAAACTTCTCCAGAGTCTGCTTGGGGTATAAAAGTATCTGTGTAAACATTTCCTGGTAAAAATCCTAAAGCTCCTAGAATTTGTTGCATATTTGAGAGACATACATATATCATCCCATTGTTTCTTTGTGAATTGCTTATCCAACCTCTCTTCCCAAGCCTTTCTAACCTCCTCTGATTGATTCTTAATAGTTATCATGCAATATTTTATATGCTCTAGTAATTATTCCTTTTTTTTAATGGCAGCTTCTTTTCTAGATTCTATTAAAAACTGTACCAATGTTGGTCTTTTGTTTAGGACCCCCCCCCCCCCCCAGTTTCTTTATCTTTGCCTATACCATGATATGAATCCCTGATAGGGAAGGCAATTTGTAACTTGCAGTCCAAATAAATTCTTAGCATCTTCCCATTCTATCATCTTTCGCCCTCTAGTTACTTGCTCCCAATATTTCGGTTCCTTTGCCACTTTTTTCTCCAATAAATTCCGGCCCCCTCTTGTCTATTGTCTGTATACCTAACTGCAGTCATCCATATTGGCAGAATCTCCTTTCTCCATTCCCATGTTGGTTTAATTCTTAGAATACTTTCTGCTGCTTTATGGATATAATGATGTCCTTCAAGAATGCAACTGCAGTCCTGACATATGGGTTGTCCTGCCTCAGGCAGCCCTTCGGTCAGCCGGATTCCAAAGTCTGGGTCCGACGTCGGCTGATGTCGGCTCTTCCCCGACATCAGAGTGGCTGGGGTATAAAAGCATCAGCCGACGCCATCTTCTTCAGTCTTTCTTGCCGCGCGGTGCCCGAAGCAGAAGCAGTTCGCAAGTGCCGGTCAGCCAGCTCCTGTGTTTTCAGATACCGAAGTCATCAAAAGCTAAGTACCCCATTGGGGAACCTTTTCTTGCCTCAGCCGATGTCAAATAAAACTGCAAAAGTTAATAATTGCTTGTCTTGTGGTAAACAAATACTTCATAAGGACTTCCATTCTTATTGCCTTCCCTGCCTCGGCCCAGACCACGACGTCTCAGCCTGTGCTTGCTTCAATAAGCGCACACTTAGGCGCCGGGCAGAATTTGCTGAAGTTTTTTTTTTTGGGGGGAAATTATTCCTATATCATGCCGTCGGAACTACCGACAGCACATATTTCCAAAAAACGGAAGGACCGGGACCGACATTCACGGCCCGCGACTTCCTCCGACACCACGCTAAAGCCTATCGCGAGTGCATCGGTCTCTTCGGAGGCGGTAATTCAACCGCTCCAGGCCGACGACACCACTTTACCGCACACTTCGGTCCCGGAGGCTACCCCGGTGCCGGTTGTTGATTTTCCTCCAGAAACCGAAGCCCAAGATTTGCCTGACACCATACCGGTGGACAAAGTTACTCCAGCATGTAGGGCAGCTAGACCCCCTGTGTCTATGTCCATCAAGGCCTACACACGTGCTAAGGCTGCCAGCAAGGCTAAGTCTCGTCCTCCTAAATCTTTTTCACAGGGTCCCACTTCTGATAAACAGATCATGACTTTAGCTGCAGATCTAATTTCTTTAATCAGGGGCTCTCAGGCTCATCCAGACAGAGGTTCTCAGCCGCCTTCAGACAAAAGGCCTAGGGTTGAGCAGGCAGATACCCTTTCCTCAGATGAAGCCTCTGCTGAGTCGGGCCATTCAGATTCCCAGGAAGAATCCTTCCTGGCCTACGAGGATTCTGATGCTGATGAATCCATTCCCCCTGCCTCTCCTCCTGAGGATATTTCTTTTGGGGAAATTCTCCACTCCATGAGAGAGCATTTTCAGTGGCAGGGCCAGGATTTCTCCAACTCCAAGAAAAGGCTTTGGACTTTCCTTACGTTACCCCAGCACAGGCCTTTAGCTATACCCCCAGTGTTGGATGTATTAGATGATGTGTACTCAGACTCCAGTACTTCTCATGATTCTCTCCCTCCTGCTCCTGTCAAGCCAGACAGATATTACAGGGTTCCTGAAACTCATAAACACCTCTTTAAGGCCCACTCCATTGATCTAGAAACTATTTCTCAGGGGCCCAAAGGAGTGGCCACTTCCACGGCCAAAAATCCTTTGCCCTCAGACAGGGAATCTAGGTCCCTGGAGAGGTAGGGTAAAAAAGTTTATACCTCTACCACCCTTGCCATGAGGGCACTTAACTGTCTTTTTCATATGTTC
The DNA here is from genome assembly GCF_019279795.1 of Protopterus annectens. Lineage (NCBI taxonomy): Eukaryota > Metazoa > Chordata > Ceratodontiformes > Protopteridae > Protopterus > Protopterus annectens. Next base: position 740,336,781 of record NC_056747.1, on the reverse strand, counting down.
AGTATCAGGATTTCTTGCTGGATGATTTGCAGAAAAAATTAGCCTCTCCTGAGCCTTTAGATAGAAAGGCCTTGCAGGATTCGGTTCATAATACCCAGCAGGTTAGCAATCATTTTCTGCAGTGTGGTTATGATGCATTGGAAGCTTCATGTAGGGCAGCTATGACAGGGGCCGTCATACGTAGACATGCCTGGTTGAAAGAACAGACATTGCCAGATCATGTTAAAGCAAAGCTTCTAGATGCACCTCTGGAAAAACACAAGCTATTTGGTGACAATGCACAGGGTGTGTTGAAATCAATAGAGGAAAAGGCTAAATCAGTACAAACAGTCAAAGATTTCCTCCAGGTTCAGCCACCAAGGTTTAGCAGGAATTAGCCTTCGAAGAATTGGTCCTTTCCAGACACAGACAAGTTCCAAAGGGGAAAAAACAGGTGTGCTCGAGGTAGAGGGCAATACCGAGGCTCCTACAGGGGCCGCCAATGGCAACCAACTAATCAGAGAAGTGGCGCAGGGACTTTTACTGCTCCACAGGGACAATCACAATGACTTGACTTTAACACCACCGACCAAGGCTCAAAGAGAAGCACCTTTAGGTGGAAAATTATCTTTATTTTCAAAAAATTGGCACGTTTTTACAAAGGACAAATGGATTTTGGACACAATAGACAAAGGTTACAGGTTCCACTTCCATACCTTACCAACAAGACAAGGCATGCCAAACCTGCCACAAAATCAAAGGGCAGAGGCACTCATACAAGTTTCAAAGCTGCTACAAATCAAAGCAATAGAAAAGGTTCCTCCTCAGGAACAAGGCCAGGGATTCTACTCAAGACTGTTCCTTGTTCCAAGAAAAGAAAAGCAATGGAGACCTATACTGGACTTGTCCGCTCTAAACACTTTTCTCATTGTGCCAAAATTCAAAATGCTGACGTTACAGCAACTTCTTCCCATGCTTGGCAAGGGGTCTTGGCTGGTTACTCTGGACCTCAAGGAGGCATACCTGCATGTCCCAATCAGACACAGCTGCAGAAGATACCTCAGATTTCTTGCAGGGTCAGAGCACTATCAATTCTCAGCATTGCATTTTGGCTTATCTACTGCGCCCAGAGTATTCACGAAATGCCTGGCATCAGTAATTGCACATTGCAGACTCCAGGGGATACAAATATACCCTTACCTGGACGACTGCCTTATACAAGCGGACAGCAAGCAAGCCTTGACAAGAAACCTGGACTATGTCATTCACTTACTACAGGCTTTGGGATACACAGTCAACATTCAAAAATCAAGACTACTGCCATCCCAACAAATTATTTTTCTAGGAGCCAAACTGGACACAAACTCACAAATGGCTTTCCTCACAGAAGAAAAACAAGGACAATTAACAGATTACTTCAAAAGCCTAGCAAAGCTCACCCAGATGACTGCAAGGAAAATCCTGCAGGCCCTGGGTTTCATGGCATCTTGCATTCTTCTGATTCCACTGGCAAGACTACACATGAGAAAACTACAATGGTACCTAAAAAGTTTATGGTCTCAACACAGCCACAACTTAGAAGCAATTATTCCACTCATTCCATGTCTACAAAAGGAATTTTTGTGGTGGGCACAAGCAAGCCAGCTAAACAAAGGCATGTCTTTCAACAAACCTCAAGCAAGCCAAACCATTACAACAGACACCTCAGATCATGGATGGGGGGCACACATGGAGGGCAGATGCATTCAAGGGCAATGGGCACCCCGGGAACTGCACCTGCACATCAATCAAAAAGAGATGTTGGCAGTGATTCATGCAATCGAGGCCTTCGGAAAGTTTCTTCATCAAGGTCATCTGCTAATAAAGACAGACAACACCACTGTTATGTGGTACATAAACAGGGAGGCAACCATTCTTACCCCCTCTGCAGACTAACAATGACTCTTTGGGAAAAGTCCCTGAAACTGAACATACAGTTGCAATCCCAGTTTGTTCCAGGCAAGGACAATGTTCTGGCGGACAGTCTAAGCAGAAACATGATGGACCCGCACGAATGGATGTTGCACCCAGACATTTTTTTCACAAATAACTCATGCATGGGGAAGGCCGGACATAGATCTCTTTGCCTCACACCTCAATCATCAGCTGAAGAAGTTCTGCTCAAGGACACACCATCCTCAAGCCTGGAGAATGGATGCTCTCTCCTTCAGCTGGAATTCTCTAACAATCTATGCATTCCCACCTCTACCATTGATGACCAAGGTGTTGCTGAAGATCAAAGCAGAACAGCCGAAAGGCATTTTAATAGCTCCAGACTGGCCAAGACAGCACTGGTATCCATTACTAAGGAGCATAACTCTTACCAAGCAGTGGCCCCTGCCTCAATGGCCTCTGCTTATAACTCAGCACAATTACAGGACTGTCATCCCAACCTGCAAACATTGCATCTGACAGCTTGGAGGGTTCCATGACTTCTCCCCAAATCTCTCTCTCCAAAAAGGTTCAAGAGATCTTACTGGAAGCACGCAGACCTTCCACCAGAAAAACTTATTCAGCCAAATGGAAGAGATTCAACATCTGGAATGCCAACAAGGGTCAGGATGCATCAGTAATGAGCATCCCACAGATACTAGAATACTTGGCAGAAATGCTTCACAATGGTCTTTCATATTCTTCCATAAAAATACACGCTTCAGCAATTTCAGCAAAATACAACTGTGATCCACCTGTGTTTTCACATCCTTTGCTAAGACAGTTTCTAAGAGGGATAAGGTATATCAAACCTCCAAGAAAACCACCAGTGCCTGCATGGGACCTCAACTTCGTCTTGGAAGAATTAACTCTTCCTCCTTTTGAGCCAGCAGCATCTTCAGAATTGCAATTTCTCTCCTGGAAAACAGTTTACCTGTTGGCAATTACTTCAGCAAGAAGAGTCTCGGAGATAGATACAGGCCCTCATGGCAGTACCTCCATTTCTCATTTTCCATCAGGACACAGTCTCTTTAAGAACCAGTCCTTCATTCATGCCAAAAGTGATATCCAGGGTTTCTCTAAATCAAGCAATTCACCTGCCTACTTTCTTTCCCAATCCTCAAAATAGAGGAGAAAAGCTTCTGCACACTTTGGACATACACAGACAATTGCGCTACTACTTGGACAGAACAAAGGTCAACAGAAAGTCTGACCAACTATTTGTAGCTTACGCTGCTGGAGTACAAGGAAAGGCAATTTCCAAACAAACAATTTCAAAATGGATTGGAAACTGCATCAGATTCTGATACTCTTTCCATGGAAAAGGTGTGCCAGCCAATATCAGGCCACACTCCACCAGAGCTACAGCCACCTCCACAGCCTTTCTAAGAGGGGTGGCTACAAAGGACATTCTAGAAGCTGCTACATGGAGCTCCGTGCATACATTTTCCAAGCATTACAACCTGCCTTTATATTCCAGATCCCGAGCAGGCTTTGCTTCTGCAGTCCTGCAGGGCATTTTAGCTACACCATCCTTATCCTAGATCCAACCACCCCCAGCTTGGCTATGGTATTCAACCCATATGTCAGGACTGCAGTTGCATTCTTGAAGGACATAGTACAGTTTTGTACCTACCATAAATGTAGATGTCCGATAGATATGCAACTGCAGTCAGGTTTTCCCTCCCTCCTACCCCTCTATAATCATCCTTTTTGGGTCCACTCCCCCTTATTCAAATTAGCTGGGGATCTCTGTTATGGTGTATCTGTTTATTACTGTTGTGCATGTCTGGAATTTTCTCCATTCTCTAAATTTAGCCTTCCTTGGAGGGCACCTGGCATCTGGGGCAAGAAACACTGAAGAAGATGGCGTCGGCTGATGCTTTTATAACCCAGCCGCTCTGACGTCGGGGAAGAGCCGACATCAGCCGATGTCGGACCCAGACTTTGGAATCCGGCCGACCGAAGGGCTGCCTGAGGCAGGACAACCCATATGTCAGGACTGCAGTTGCATATCTATCGGACATCTACATTTATGGTAGGTACAAAACTGTACTTTATGCATGATTGTTATCCTTTTGGCCTGCATCCAAAATCCCAGTCTCTCCTTGTGTCTTCAGCCTCCCTTGTGTTTCATCATCATCCCTTTCCACTTTGAATTATAGTTTTCTTCTTATGCTATTTATTGGAGTCTTAACTGTGTAGCTATGAAATACCCCTTCAAATTGGGTACTCCCAATCCACCCTCTTCAACTGAAAGAATCACCTTATCTTACTTGACTCTTGCTGTCTTTCCCTCCCAGATAAGGTCATTCAGCTCTTTATTAATTGCTACCAACAACTTCTCCTCTGGTTGATAAAAATATGCCTGACCTTGTGTATAAGACTAGAGAGACCAAAAACATTTTAATTGCTTGTATCTTACAATCCATATCCATATAACAAGGTTTCCATTTTTTCAGTTTTTATATTATCATTTTTAGTCTCTTCCCACATATCCTTAGCTGCTATACTAGACTCATTTTTTAATCCATACTCCTAAATATTTAATTTTATGTCCTCATAAATATGGGTATTCCTGAACAATTTCATGTGTGGGTATATAATTTACTGCTATTGCCTTTGTCTTAGCTTCATTAATTTTGTATCCCGAAAAGATCTGAAACTGTCTCAAAATGTTCCACAACACTGTAATGTCTTTTTCTGGTTTTGTCAGGTACAAAATAATATCATATGCAAATAAAGCCAGATTTTCTCGACTACCATACCAATTATATCCTTGAATTTTTTTAGTCCCTTATTTTCTTTGCCAATGGTTCTAAATATAATGCAAGTAAAAAAGGGGAAAGAGGTCACCCCTACTTAGTTCCTCTACTCAAACAGAAATTATCAGAAAGGACCCCACACACTTTAATTTTCATTTCCGATCCCTCATATATTCTCCTAATCAGCCTTATAATTTTCTCGGGAAGTGCAAATGCTTCCATTGCCCTGCTAATAAAGTCTCAACTTACTCTTTCAAATGCTTTCTCTGCATTAAGACCCACCAACAGCTGACAGTGACCTGACCTTTGACCAACATATCTTTGTTGTAATTCTTTCTATATTAACAAGCTTATAAACAAAGGGATTGTGTTTAGATCTAGGGATGTCGTTGCCCTTGTTTACTCAGCCCTCATTAGGCTAGTCATTGAATATAATGCCCTGTTTGGCACGTGTCTGTCCAGACATGTACAACAAGCACAATGTCTGCAGAGATACCTTACTAAAAAGATTGTCTAAATAACATGTATGAACTCAAAGCCCTGTCACTATACTCTGTATCCTACAGACTGCTAAGAGAGTACCTGTTTCTGTGAAATAAGGCATCCTGCAACCCTACTGCACATCCGCAAGTCAAATGGTATCAGAAATGATCTGTCTAGGCACCTAAATAAACCTCTTTTGTAACATGAACAGAACAGTTTGGATGGACAGGTATATTTCGCAGAGGATACAGCTGTTTTGGAACAGACTGTCAAGCCACATAAAACAAAGTTCATCCCAATCCATTTTCAAGTGCAATTTAAATCTATGGATGGACAACAGAAAATCTACTCCAGAACTGCCCCATGACAGATGAGCTCCTAAATGCTTTGTCTCATACATGGGTCCCCTCAAAAATTATCTATGGTGTGATCCTGGTTAAGCTAATTAAAGGTAATACGTAATTATTGACCATGGGATGGGTAAGGACAGTCTATAACCAAATGGGATAGTTGAGTTTTGAGCACAAAAAGAAATTTGCTAGGCTTAAAATGGCCTACAGAGGCAACTAGCCTAGTACTTGCCTATGAAATAAGCTAGAAAGTTTTAGCCTATTTTGTAAATGTGGGCATATTCATAGATGCCAGCAATAGGCCTACTTAAAAATAGGCAGCTCTTTTTTGCTTTTACTTTTACAGCAAAAATATGAAGGACCTAGTAAGGTTGGTATAAGAGTTCATGTTCTCTTTTCAAGTCTCTTTCAATTCAACCTTCAGTGTTAAGGGATCCCAAGCCAAAAAGGGAAGCAGAAAGGAAACATCCTCCTTGAAGAACCTAATTCTTCATGCCATGAGCTGGACAATCTGGCTTATTCTGATCAGATGCTCTTCACCCTTTCTTATATGTCTAATTCTGCAAACACGTTATCCTCTGCTTGTCACCCAGAAGATTTCTGATTTGGGGACACCCTCAGTATAATGAAACATTTCTTCAAGTGAGAAACTACTGCCTTTTTGATGCCTAGAAGAGATGCATAGGGCTTCTAGTATTACTTGGGCCTGAAGCCTTTTCATCCAGAATTGGCATGGCTGGATGTATCCTCTTCTATTGCTAAGATTACAGCTTAGTCATTTTGACACTCAAGATAAACTTTCCTAGGCTTCAGCTGTCCCCATCCCATAATTCCCTGTGCTTGACCATCTTCTCTTGATGTTGCTTCCCACTCTTTGCATCTGTATTAGATCGACTAATAGCTTTGAGCTTCCTTATTGGCTTTCCTGTCAGCAGTGCTGTTTTGGAGGAATCTTTCCTCTTTCTTAGAGTGATTTCTTATTGTTGCTGTTTTTTGAAATGGTTCCTGCAATCTCAGTGACATATTTCGTTTTTTTTCTGGATATCATTAGCCAGACAGTTCTCTGTTGGAACCATTGTGCTTTGGTAATGTGAGTAGATCATTTGTAATGTGAGTAGATCATTTGTCATAGTCCTCCCTTAGTCCTAGGTTTTGGGGTTTTATTACTTTAGTACTGGTTTTGTTGCAGGTTGTTGGTCCTTATGGTTGTCCCTTGCTGGTGCTACAGAAAAATGCAGGTTTTGAGATGTTTATCTTGGGTGGGCACAAGTTGGACAGGACCACCATTTAAAATTTGTGATGTGTTTAAGAGCTGCAGGTTTGGAGGAAGGCTGTAAAATATACAAGAACTTTGACACGTGCACTTTTAGCAGACCATGAATATAAATTTAAAAGTAGCTGTTGCCTTCTGCTGGAGGCCAGAAGCCTTCCACCTTGACCCATCCTTCTAAGGATTGTCTTCCAAAGAGAAGTAGTCTAGGTCCAAAAGAAATGAACCTTTAAGCTCAAGGGAATTGTTCTCTCCCTCCTCCAAGACTTCCTGTTCAAAAGAATCAGGAATTGTTGGAGGACACTGAATCATCAAACCTTTTTGTTTTATTTTATGGATAAGCCCTCCCAGTCAGCTCCAAGGTTGGAGCCTTATCAGCAGGAAAGTGTTTCATCTCCTTACAAAGTGTACATTTCCAGTGCTTCCCAGTCTAAGCTCTGCTCTGTTATGTCCATTTCTTCCCACAGGTCTGTGCCGAGTCTAACTGTGAGAAGCTCTGTAAGACTGTGCTGCAGATCCAAATGGATCTTGACCTTCTCCCAACCCCTGTGGTTCAGGGCCATACTGAGAGATTGCCCTTACCCATCCCTTCTTGTCTACCTTATCAGCCGTCACTTGACTCAAGGCCACCCAGTTCCCTCCAGGCTTCAATGCTGATCAGGTTTGTTAGCTTCTGGGATTGTGTTATTGAAGAAGTAGAGCTGTCAGTGTTTGTGTAGGCTATGTCAATGGTTGCAGTAAGGGGGAATGTAGTTGGCAGCCACTTGATGCACAAGTCAATCTTTCAGCCTTTTATCCCACTGGATTGATTGTTGCTGTGCTTATTATGATTGGTGCCAGCATTGGCTTGACTCAGGTGCTGTAGCCATCCTTGCAGAGGTCTCCTTTGAAGCAGGTGTTGTGGGTGATCTCTCCTAGAGTCATGATCCAGGAGGCACCTGACCTAAGTAGAAATAATAATTTGGACAAGAATATGATGATCTCCTGCAACATCCATCCATCCTCAACCCTGGTTTTCCCATTTTTGTACATGGGGTCAGGGTGTCACTTCAACAGTGACAATCCTCTCGAGCCAAGGTTTACACCACCGGGTGGCTAGCCCTGCCACGGTAGTTCATCCGTACCACTCACTCGCACACAAACTCACACCTACGACCAATTTAGAGTATCCAGTCTACCTACTGCATGTCTTTGGAATGTGGGAGGAAACCGGAGTACTTGTAGGAAACCCATGTGACTGCAGGGAGGACATGCAGACTCCACACAGAAACAGAAGACACCCCAGCTGAGAATTGAACCACAGAACCTCTTGCTGTGAGACGACAATGCTAACAGTTGCACCACTGCAGCTACCCCTGCAACATCATTACTGATAATATGCGATTGAATCTGTCTTGAGTGCTTCCTAGGAAAATACCAGCCAAGAAGTGGTGTAAGAGTATACATCATGACTCTTTCAAAGTTTCCCAACTCAAATTCAGATCCTATGGCTAAAGCTGATTCTCATGTTTTGTCCCCCCACATCAAACCAGAATTAGAAAAGTATTTATAATTATGTAAAAGAAAGAGGAGAACTGGCCTTTGTACATGCCATCAGCTGCAGTGAAGATGCTGCAGGAGACTTTTTTGATAGCTACAATTGCAGGTGGTTCCGTCATACGTGACAGTATTGCACTGATTGTTCTGTCCAAAAAAACTCCACCAAAACCAGCACTGGAGGGAAACAGAAGAACACTTTAGTGTTTATTTTCCTCTTTCATCCAAACCAGGACTTCATCAGAATAATTCAGTGTAAAACTCAATCACATTTAAATAATATCCAGCTAATAATAGTGAACAGCTCATTAATTACATAATTAACAGTCATTAAAAAAACGCATCTAACATTAATCAAATTTAAGAGCATTTTACTGACTTTGATCTTTCTTTTTAAAAAAACATTTAATGTTGATGAATTCATTAAGACTTTATCAGCTCTGATTTGCCAGAGTGTTTCTTTTTGTTCAACTTTATTCCTAAAAATCACCTCCCCTTTAATTTAAGGGAACGGTCTCTGTAATAGTCTAAAGAAACTTTTTATACCCATCGCAAGTTACTGAATGTTTGAACAGAGCATTGTTCTCATCCTTTGATTTAATTGCATATAAATGCTCCCTAATTCTTTCTCCTAAACACCTAGTTGTTATCCCAACATAATAAGTATTACACTTAGAACACACACCAACATTTACAACCCCTGGGTTTTGTAAGTAAAGCCACCAGGGATGGGAGTAGTAGATGTAAAATGATCTAAAACCAAATGTGGGCCCTCTAGGATGTACCTCCAAGCATGGCAATCGGCACACTTGTACATCCCCTTAGTTTTAGACCCACTGTAAGAGCATAAAGCCCTTTTACTATTATCATTTTCTAATAACATTTGTAAATTACAATTATTTCTGTAAATAAACTTAGGCCTAGTCCCAATACAAGAAAAGAAGTCAGAATTAACCTCCAGAATCTTCCAGTGGTCTAAAATAACTGACCTAATACTTTCACTATCCACAGTCATATTAAGACTGCACAAAACGTTACCTTCAGCACCATTGTGCCCTTTCCTAACTAAGGGTTTCATAAGAATAGGGGATGTAATTTTTTCCTTTTTGACTTAACTTCATCAGCTTTAGTTCTTAATGAATACATCAACATTACATTTTTTTTAAAGGAAAGAGATTAAAGTCAGTAAAATGTTCTTAAATTTGATTGTGTTTTTTGACTGTTAATTATGTAATTAATGAGCTGTTCACCGTTATTGGTTAGATCTTATTTAAATGTGATTGAGTTTTTGACCAGATTATTCTGATGAATTCCTGGTTTGGATGAAAGTGGAAAATACGTGAAAATACAGTGCTGGTTTTGGTGTTTTTTTGGAGAGATTTTTAGATAACCATCCTCAGTTTAGACCATTTTTCTGGCTATTGCACTGATTGTGGAATCTTTGAAGAATCCTGATCAAGTGATTCCAGTGCTTAGGAGACCTGATCAGGTACATTTTTTTTCAAGGGTTCAAGTGTGTTAGTCCAGGATCCCAGCTGTGGTCTCTTGAGACACTGGCTGTCAAGAGGACTCCTACCCCACAGAGCCCTGGTGTCAACCCTCTACATAAGGAGTTTAAGGAGTTGGACTGATGCATTACAAGGGTTTATGCATCCATGACCTTTACTTTGCAGGTGCTTAGGTACCATGCACAGATGTATTTTCAGTGTTTGATCCTAGATGAGATGTCTAAAACTTTGTAAAAGTAGGAGAATATTGAGCTGAGGAACAAGATCATGCTACAGGTTCCTACCATATATTTAGTTAGCTCACCGTACAACTGCCGACTTCCTGTGTGACTTTTTGCAGTTTGGGTAGGGACTGGGCTGAGCAGATGATGGTTGAGTCATCTGTGTATTGTATGAGTGTGCCACATTTGGTGGCAGAGGCTAGATTATTGGTGAAAATAGAGAAGAGTAGGGGTCCACGGATGGATCATTCTGCCATACAACGGATTGTTGGCGGTCAGACAGGTAACTCTGAAACCAGTTGGTGACTGATTGAGAGAAGGATAGGTTATTGAGGACAGAGATGAGTTGTTTGTGTGGGACCATGTCAATGCTTTAGATAGGTCTAGGAAAGTAGCAGAGGAGAGAGCTATTGTTTTTATGCTGAAGGATAGTGTTAGTAAAGGAGAGTAAGGCAGTGGTGGTGCTATTGTTTGGTTGGAAACCATGCTGAGTATTGGAATTGAGGTTGTTAGTAAGGAGGTAGTCTGATTACGTGAGAGTGAATGCATCTCTCTAGTATTTTGGAGAGTGGAGAGAGAATAGCTATGGGGCAGTAATTGGTTAGTTCTGTGGAGGGGCCGCCTTTGTGGAGGGGAATTGTGTATGATACTTTTTATAGTGTGGGAACGTAACTTTCTGACAGAGATCGGTTAATCAAGATGGATACTGGGTAGGCCAGAGCATCAGCTGCGATTTGTAGGTATTCACTTGGGAGGTTATCTGTTGCTAATCTGGTGGGCTTAAGTTTAGTTTAGTTTTTTTATGTTGGAGGTAGGTACAAGAGAAAAAGAGAAGGCAGTGGGGAGATTTCTAATTGAAGGTGTGGGTTGGAGGGGAGGGGGTTGTGTTGTTTAGCTAGTGATAGTATGGTTTGCGTGAAGTGTGTGTTGAATGAGGTAGCAATATTTTCGGAGGAGTGAGGGATGTTAGGAGGAGGGGTACTGACTTTACCTGGCTGGAAGATGGAGTTTATGGAGGACCAGAATTGTTTGGGGCTGTGTTGAGAGGAGTCTAGGGCAGACTGTTAGTATTGGAATTTGTCCTGTTTTATTAGCTTTTTGACTCTATTGCGTAGTTCTAGGAATTTCTGTCTAGTTGAGGGGGTTTTGGTTTTGCGCCAGTGCTCCCAGGCTTTATCCCTGTTTTTCATTTCTGACTTAGTAGATTTTCTGTAGCCATAGGGAGGGTTGTGCTTTGGTTCTGGAAAGTCTTATGGGGGGCATGGTAATTAAGGATGCTCAGCAAGGTAGTATTAAAAAATTAAACTGCGTCATCAAGACTGAGGTACTTTAGAGGATGCCAGTTACATTCTTTGAGGGATGAGATGAATGTGAGTGGGTTAAAGTTTAGATTTTTACGTATTTGACGGTAGATGACAGGTTTAGCTTGGTATAGGTATTGTTTGAGTAGGAATGTTGGGGAGTGATCACTGAAGCTATCTGATAAGCAGCCTGTTATGTGACTGGGGTCTCTTACTGACTAGTATCCAATCCAGGGTAGCGTGCTTGCTGGAGTTATTTATCCCGGCTGGCGACTGGACTAGTTGGGTGATGCCATGAAGGTTTACAAGATGGGTTGGATGGTTGCCAGAACAGACTTGCTAGTCAATATTGAAATCACCTAAAATTATAGTTACTTGGGGGAGGTGGTGGGTAGACCAGCTGAGGAGGGTTTATAGTGGAGGGATGTTTTGGCCAGGTGGGAAGTAGCATCCGATTATGTTGATGGTTTTGTTTTGGTTTATTTTGAGGTAGGTATACATTATTTCTTCATTGCCTGTTTGTGGAGCTGATGATTTTAAGATCTGAATGTTTAGATGCTGTTTAGATGTTATAGCTACATCGCCTCCTTTATTGTTTAGCCGGTCTACTCTTAGTATGCCGTAACCAGTAGGGAGGATTTGCTCACTGGTAATATGAGGTTTTGGCCAGGTTTCTGTCAGGATGACTATATCTGGGGAGTACAAGTCTATGGTGGCATGGAGTTCATGGACTTTGTTGGACCTTTTGTAGTAGAAGTATCTATTGGCTTTAAGTCTG